>NW_024081034.1:210560-385560 GCF_003009895.1 Hyaena hyaena
GAGTGGAGAAAGATGTTTTAGAATAATAGAAGGTTTTGTGTTGAGAGTTGCTTTTTAAAAATAAAGCCAGAAAGATACCTCCATTCTCTCAGCCCTGACCCCTGTGCACTGTTCTCCAGAGGAGCCGGTAGACTGTGCGACAGAATGCAAGAGGGCACCTGGCCACCCACAGCCCTCCTACCAGTGAGGCGGCTGGAGCTGGCATGAGACCACACAATGTCAGCCTTGAAGAGGCAGAGACGTTCGGGGAAAAACAAAAACAGTTACCACCCAGGAAAATAAAGCCGTGTGCAAACAGATAGCTGCTTTGTATAGGTCCTTTCCACTTAAAAAAAATTTTTTTTATATGTGCCTTAGAGAAATAACAACACCCTTCGTTGACACGTCATCTTGAAATTGTGATAATAATTGCCAATTATTATCCAAGGTCTCATACTTTAAGATACTACCATTCTGCCCACCCTTCGCCACATCCTTCTTTCCGGCCCCCTTGGGGGAGAGGCTGGCAGAGAAGAATGGCCATCTAGCTGGTCTCCTGGAGCAATCCAAGAGGCGACCAAATCCTGACCTCTCTGCTCACATGCCCGGTTCGCTTCATGCAAGTTTCATAGAAAGAACTCCATTTTAAGAGAAGTGAAGAACCCTACAGCCCACACGCAACTGCCACGGAGAGAAAAAGTAGACTGGAGGAAGGAAAAAAAAAAAAAACACAAAAAAAGTGATGAGTGCCTTGTTCTCTTTTTTTTTTTTTTTCCAGAAAGTCTAGTTTGCTTTGGTAACCATGACTCATAGTTGCCATAGTGATGAATCCAGTTGCTAAGGAAACCTAAATTTATAGGCAGAACTTGGAAAAAAAAAAGAGTTCTACAGGGCTCTTAAGTTTGGGATCTTAAGTTTTACTGAGTGGTAGCGTTCTTCCAGACGCAGCCTCTGGGATAAGGACTCAGACAGAAGTGATTCATGCAGGAGAGGCTTCCAGAAGAAAGCGCCAAGGGGATGGAGAAGGACCCAAACAAGGGCCATGAGTTTACGTGATATCCAGCCTCACTGATCGCATAGGAAGCTCCCAGGTGAAAGGACTTTTCAAAGTTTGGTTGGTCCGGAGGCCAGAAAGCTGCATTTTTTGTATCTGTCAGACTTTGGCTAAGGATCACTCCATTAGCAACAAAGCCCACCAGTGAAAGTTATCTGAGGGCTTCAAGAGACCCATGACCAGTGTCTAAGCTACTTGTGAAACAACATGAAAACAAGGTGGGAAGAAATGGGGTAAGTGAGGTGCTTTCCCGAGGCACAAGATTTCAGGGGGAGCCCAAATCTCAGCAACAAAGATAAATAATACCTTAAAGTGATATTTCTGAAAGTCAAAATTGGCGCAGAAAAAAATGCATGATGACAAAACAGTGATATTTTGCGTAAAGAAAGGACCCAACTGGGCCTCACTGCCTCAGCCTAATCTATGCTCCAGGACTTTATTTACAATAACAGATGGCTGGCCTGTGGGCTGTAGTTTGCCAATTTGATTTCTTATATTATCGCATTAAAATACCACATATCTTGATTGCTCAGTGTTTGGGAACCAATCCCCTTAAATTTTTCACGGAAGGTGTGCTTCACCTGCCTCACCTTAGTCCCGGCCCTGCTTGGGTGAGATGACTTCTTGACAAGAGAGCAAACATGGAAAGACTCCAGTCCTGTGACAATTATCCCCCTCAACACACACACACACACACACACACACACACACACACACAAATGGACTTTCAAATCCCTCCCCTTTCCCCATCTCCAACCCAGATTCTTGATCCCGATGGGATAAAAAAAGGTTTTTTTAAAGTGTTTTTATTTATTTTGGGAGAGAGAGAGACCAGGAGAGGGGCAGAGAGAAAGAGAGAGAGAATCCCAAGCAGGCTCCACACTGTCAGCACAGAGCCCAAAGCGGGGCTCGAGCCCACAAACCGTGAGATCATGACCTGAGCTGAAGTCAGCCGCTTAACCGACTGAGCCACCCAGGTGCCCCCAAAAGGGCTTTAAGATATTTTCCATTAAGCAAATAAGGCTCCGAATGCATTTTTAGGGGTTCATTTTAAAATCCTCCAGGGTAAGGGGCGCCTGGGTGGCTCAGTCGGTTAAGCGTCTGACTTCGGCTCAGGTCATGATCTCGAGGTTCGTGGATTTGAGCCACGTGTGCTTCAGATTCTGTGTCTCCCTCTCTCTCTGACCCTCCCCTGCTCATGCTGTCTCTCTCTCAGAAATAATAAACAAATAAATAAATAAATAAAATCCTCCAGGCTGAAGGAAATGAGGAAGATGCTGGTCAAAGAGTACAAACATCCATTTCTAAGAAGAATAAGGTCTGGGGATGTGAGGTACAAATGGCGATTATAATTAACAATACCACATTGGGTACTTGAAACCTGCTAGGAGAGTAGATCTCAAATCTTCTCACCATAACAGCAACAATAGCAAAATGATAATTACGTGAGGCGGAAGGTATAACCCTACTGTGGCAAACACGTATCAAATCATCAGATGCACACCTTAAACGTACACAGTGTTTTGTGTTAAGTAGATCTCAATAAAGGTGCAAAAAAAATTCCTCCAGCTCCTGGGAAATCCCATGTCTCTTGCTGATCATTCCTTCCTACAGGGACTTGTCCCTCATTTGGAGCAGTCAAGTCATCCTGGTCTGCCCGGGACTGGGATTTAATGCTGAACGTCCCAAGTCCTGATTCCTTGTCCTGCTTGTAATGCTACTTTCTAGAAGAGGATCGTGCCTTTCCTGGAGCCCAGGAAAGGATGCCTGCTCCAGTCGTTATTCCTGCACAGCAAACCTCCCCAAACATGGTGATGGAAACCAAAACACAAAAAGCATCGTATTCTGCTCAGAAGGTGTATGGGTCAGGAATTAGGACAGTAGACAGCAAAGATACCTTTCCCCTGCTCCCTAGTTTCTGGAGCCCCCATTGGAAAGGCTCAAAGGCTGGGGCGACTTGGCTATTGGCTGGAGCCTCAGCCGGGCTGAGCTCCCCTCCACAGCTCTCTGCGTTGGCTAATTTGAGTTTCCTAAGAGCATGACTCTGCTTCCAAGAGTGAGCACGCCGAGGGGCTAAAGTGGAAGAAATCTCAAGTAGTTTCATGATCATGTCTCAGAAGCCATGCAGTGTCCCCTTCTCCGCAGTCTGTTGGCTGCAGCAGTCAGAAAGGCCTACCAGGTTCAAGGGGATGGGACAGAGACTTCACCTCCTAATGGGGGGAGCCACATGGGTGTGAAGAACATTGGGATGGAAGTTACTATCTCCACCATCTTTGGAAAATGCAGTCACATGAGTAACACGGAGAAGTGAGAAGGAAGATGAGAAGGAGGTCACCTCCCCAAGGCTCCTGGGTGACCATCCCATGGAAGTGGGAAGGGACCCAGGAATAGAAGTTCTGGAAAGTTCTCAGCAGCCCTCAGGCTGTTCCTGGGCACCCGAACAATGACTGGGAAGTGGGGATTGGGGGAATATTGGTTTTGGAGTGAGGATCTACAGCCCCCGGGAGTTCTGATCCCTCCCTACCCCATCCTCAGGTCAACACTTTTGTTACTGACTGAATTGTGTCCCCAACTTACAAATTCCAATGTGGAAGCCTTAACTCCCAATGTGATGATGCTTGGAGATGGGCCTTTGGGAGATGATTAGGTTTAGATGAGGTCATGGGGCCGGAGCCCCCATGATGGAATTAGTGCCTAAATAAGAAGGGGAAGAGACACGAAAATGCTCCCTCTCCACACATGCATGCACCAGGAAAGCCCAATGGATGTATATTGAAAAAGTGGCCTCTGCAAGCCAGGAAGAGGGTCCTCACCAGTACCGGTCCCTGTGGGCGCCCTGATCTTGGACTTCCAGCCAACAGAACCGTGAGAAAATAAATGTCTGTTGTTTAAGCCACCCAGTCTATGGGACTTTGCTATGGCAGCCGTAGCCGATTAAAACAACCTCCACAGAGCTCGTGCTTACAGGAGGGAGATAAACGCACTTGTGCGTCCCTCCCAAAGTGCCGACTTGCGGTGTGTGCATTGGGTGGTGGCGCCCTCCTTCCGACATCTAGGTCGACGTGGCCACCAACCCCTGGGAAGGACCCCAGAGCCACCAGGTACTGGCCACAGTAACTCTAAGCCCGGTCACCTGTGACCCTGGGTAAGAAGTCCCTTCTAAGGTGCTGTCTGCCTGGAGGGGCAGAAGCTAGGGGTCCTCACTCCCCAGAATGTCCTCTGTGGCCTTCAGTGCCAAGGTCTAGTCAGTGCCTGGCAACTAAATATTTCTAAGAACTAGATCACATGCCACTGAATGCACATCATTTGCAGGAAGAGGGAAAAACAATCAGAGGCCTTACTGGAACTGGAAGACATGTGTTTAAAGTTCATTGACAGTAAAAGTATCAAAACCCTATTGTGTGGGTGTTTTCAAGGCCAAATTAAGATCCTCCTCGAGGGCAATTTTAGACATGCGAGGTTCTGCTTCTTTGAAAACAAATACTCAGGGGAGAGCGCATATCCTGTATGACCTTAATTCTTCTGTTAAAGCTGAAAACAAAGAAAAGAAGAGAAAGAAGAAGAAGAAAAAGAACTGTTTTTGAGCTACATTTCAAGTCTGAATAGTGTGGAGAAAGAACAACCCACAATACAGTATAATAATAGCCAACTAAAAAAAAAAAAAGAATGGGAAACAGGCAAACAGGCTTTATTAATCGTTTCTCCAAATTGGGCATGTCAGAAAGTTAAAGAGCTCCTATGTGATCTGCTGGTACATCCACCGATTTTCCAACAAAATCTGTATTTTTCTATTTTTTTCCTATACTGGAAAGTCAATCAATGGGGGTGTGTGTGCATTTCATGGCTGTCATTGCTGTCGGTCTGTCTGTTCAGACCCCCCACAAATGAGCGGCTTCTTCTGTTTATATTAGATTCAGGCTTCCTTAAAATGACTCGATTTTCACGAAAGAATAAATGAACACTCGATCCTAAGATGGACTGGAATTCCATTTAAACATCATACCAGTTGCTACCGATTTCTCTGTTTCCAATAATGGGGTTCCCATGACTCAATAGCATAGTGTGTATGTTGGGAAGAAGCTTACAGGTTTTTCTGCTCCCAGAATCCATGGCTTTGGCTGCTTTCTGTTGCCGCAGCAAAGCCTTGCCCTGTGAAATGGCACAAGAAACCCAAAAGTGCGGGCGGTACTCAAGAAGACGGTGGACGCAGAGAGGAGCCTTGAAGTCTTCAGGGTCAATGGCTGTGAGGACAGGGACCTTTGGCCATTTGGTACTGTGTCTTCTGGTGCCATGTGGAAAACAGAGGCTGAAAGGGCCCATTTTCATGTTGTTCTCCATAACCACTGACAGTCTTTCCTTAAGCAAATTTCAATCGGGCAGGGGCTTCTGAATCCTCTGCCCAACTAGGCCTTGAAAGGTGCATTGAAGACCCTTGCGTCCAGACATGGGGTCTATTTGCCACCCATTGACTCAGATTGGACGCCATGACATATTTTGGTCAATGGGACATTAGCATATGCAGCACAAGGAGAGATTTCCATAGCATTTGTGCATCAGAGCCTGCTTCTCTGGAAAACCTACCTGCCTCTATGTGAAGAAGCCAAGGCCCGAAGGACACATGACCCAGTCATCTTTGTTGTCACAGCCACCGCCATCCAACCCCTAGAAGCAGAGCCACTAGCTAATGGGAAGCGAGCTGCAGATGTAGGAATGAACCCAACGGAGGCCAACAGAAAAACTGTCTGAGCCCAGCCCAAGTCGCCAACCCACAGACTTGTGAGCTGAATCAATGGTCGGGGTGTTAAGCCACTGTGTTTTGGAGTGATTTGTTAGGCAGCAGTGGTTAACTAACACATACAGACCTTCAAGTTTCTCGCAGTAAGAGAAGTAACAAAGGGCATGTGTGTCAAGTCATATTAGCATCCACTTAATCTCATGATATGTATAATTGCCATCCGTTTTGATGTTTTTTTATTTTTTTTTATTTTTTTAATGTTTTATTTATTTCTGAGAGAGAGAGACAGCGTGAGCGGGGGAGGGTCAGAGAGAGAGGGAGATAGATACAGAATCTGAAACAGGCTCCAGGCTCTGAGCTAGCTGTCAGCACAGAGCCCAACACGGGGCTCGAACCAATGAACCGTGAGATCATGACCTGAGCCAAAGTCGGACCTGAGCCACCCAGGTGCCCCTCAGTTTTGATTTTTAAAACATATTTTTCTCCCATCTCTTCTCGTGATGACACTGTGAGTTGATAGCAGTTGGATTAATTGAAGGGTATGACTGATGGTGCTACAGAAAAAATTAGTCACACTCTAGAAAAAATGATGAGGCCGACTTTATTCAGGACCATCATGATAGGTGTAAGGATTACCAGGGGTTTTGCAGTGGGGAGAGAGCCTGGGCTCAACTCCTAAAGCAGCAAGGAAAAATGGGTATTTTTAGCCAAGGACTAGGGGCTGGTGGCAGGTTAGTGGTCAATGAATGGTAATTTACCAAGAAATGATGATTTCTTACAAGATTCTTGCTGAGAGTGGGCCAGAGTGATCAGACATCACCTTGGGACTGATGGGGGCAAAAGAATTCTATCAGAACGGAGGGTGATCAGATATGGAAGACGGGGGATTCCATCTAGACTGACTTAGCAGGGCTCTTACTAAGATTGGACGATGCGGAGATGAACACGAAAGCTCCAAAGTCAAGGCCTAGTTGGGCAAAAGATTCAGAAGAACCCGCCTGGCTAAGGTTTGGTCAAGGAAGGACTCCTTGTCAGTGGTTAAGGAGAAGAACATGAAAATGGGCACATTCAGCCTCTGTTTTCCACCCGGCACTTGGAGGGCACAGCAGCTGCCTGCGTGGCCAGAGCTCCTTGCCCTCGCTGGTGACCCTGAAGACTTCAAGGCTCCTCTCTTTGTCCACCATCTTGTTGAGTACCGCCCGCACTTTGGGCTTTCTTGTGCCATTTCACAGAGCCAAGGTTTGTTATGGCAACAAAAAGATAGCAGCCAGGGCCAGCGTCACTGGAGTGCAACCACATTCCAGAAAGCTCTTGTGCAGAAAACGATTAACACGATAGGCCTGACTGGTTATCCTTGCCTGCTTACAAGAGAGGCCCTTGGCTGGCATCTGGAGTCTTCGATTTGGGGAGAGTTCCCACTGTTCCCAGAACAGACAGGGTGGCTCACTATGCCTCAACTGTACAAACAGTGATGTTTATGCTGAATTCCTTTCCTTCCGGGAGGCTGGAATTTGGAGAGGTGCCAGGCAAGGGGTGCCTACATGACCAGCCCCCAATAAAACCCCTGGCCAATGAATCTCTAATGGGCTTCCAAGGTTGGGAACGTTTCACACGTGTTGTCGTAATTCATTTTTGACCGGGAGAAGATTCTTGGAAAACTGCACTTGGACTTGGCTCTGGGTACTTCTTGCCTTTGTTGATTGTGCTTTGTGTCTTTTCACCGTGATAAATCTCAGAGGTGAACACAACTATATGCTGAGTCCTGTGAATCTTCCCAGTGAATCTTTTTTAAAATTTTTTATCAAAGTGTAGTTGCAACACAATGTTACATTAGTTTGGGGTATACAACGTGGGGGTTCCGCAACTCTGTCTGTGACGCTATCTATGTCACCACAAAGTGTAGCTACCATCTGTCACCAGACTATGACATTATCATTAACTGTATTCTCTCTGCTGTGCCTCTAAGCTCCTTGACTCACTCATTCCATGATGAAGCCCATACCCCCCACTCTTGTTTATGTGTTTTGTCCCTGCCCCATAGTCTTCCTTCTAGACATCACCATCCCAGTCAATCGTTGGTGGCCTTGCTCCCCCCAAACCCCACGCTGGGAAATTAAAGCTCCGTGATCACCACCTTGACATTCTTAAGAATTTAATCTTTACATGTGTGTTTCCTAAGTGAAGTCAGATTGGCCAAGGGGACGTAGTCCAGAGCCTTAGGGCTTCTCACTTCCCTGGGATGATTCCCGCCCCATCCTACCTCCAAGATCCATGTGGCACTCTGCTTCAGCAAGGACTTAGGGACCAGGTAGGGTGCATGTGCCCTTGGCTCTCTGGGTAGGGCATAGTGGCTGTGGTCCTTGCCTGGACTAGCAGCTCCTCTGAGCATTCAGTGGTGACTCAGAGACGGACAATTCTCTTGCTCACTGCCAATCCAGGTACCGAGCAAGGTCAGGTGAGGAGGTTGCTGTCCTTTGGGGGTCACTTTTTCTCTGTTCTGAATTGCAGTAACGGGTCCATTGGATGGGCTTCCCCACCACCTCGCCATGCTACATGCCCATTGGCCGCTGATGGGAGAAGGGGCCACAGGATATGTGCCCAGGGGAGCACGACTTTAAATAGCCACTAAAAACAGCATGACAGGTGGAGAGAGACTATGGAAAAAAAGAAAAAGCTTCATATTTGGTATCTTTAATGGCATTCTTTCCTGCTTCTTAAAAAAAGTATATAACAGGCTACCTTTGCTCATTTTATTTTAATATAGTTGACACACAATGTTACATTCGTTTCAGATGTATATGACTCAACATCTCTATATGTGAGGCTGTGCTCACCCCAAGTGTAGCTACCGTCTGTCACCAGGCAACGCTATTACATTCTTACTGACTCTATTCTCTAAGTTGTGCCTTTCATTTCCATGACTCATTCACTCCATAAGTGGAAGCCTGTATCTCCCTCTCCCCTTTACCCATTTTGCCCATCCCCTCACTCCCCTCCCCTCTGGCAGCCATCAGTTCGGTTTCTGTGTTTATAGGTCTGATTAACACTAATTTGATAAGTATATGCGCTCCTATGTTTATAGCAGCATTATCGACAATAGTCAAGATATGAATGCAGCCTACGTGCCTGTCGATAGACAAATGGATGAGGAAGGTGTGGTGTGTGTGTGTGTATATATATATATACACACATATATGTACATTATATGTATATATGTGTGTACTATATGTATATGTATATGTGTAGTATATATGATGGAATATTATGCAACCATAGAAAAGAATAAAATCTTGCCATTTGTGACATGGATGGACCTAGAGGGTATTATGTTAAGTGAAATAAGTCAGAGAAAGACAAGTACCATGTGATCTCACTCATATGTGGAATCTAAAAAAAAAAAAAAACACACAAATGAATTTTTCCTGCTTTTTGAATAAGATGCCTCACATTTTCAATTTACACTGGGTCCCACAAATTCACTTTATTGGAATCATCTCCTTTTATGATAGGATTGAGTAGGCAGAGAGAGAAAGATTAGGACCTGAGGTCTCTGGGTGGGGAAAGACATAGTCTGGAACAATGCTGGGAGTATCTGACCACAGCAAACCCCCTCAGGCATAAGGTTCCTCTTAAGAATGTACCAGACCCCACCTACGCTCCCTCAGGGTCCCCCCAGGAATTTGACAGAAGACCTAAGTATGGCCACAGACCACTCCTCATACAATGGGCATGAGCCAATCAGGAACGGACAACCCAGCACCCAGAGCTATCCAGCCAATAAGGGGAGGACCATCACCAAAAAGAAATAACTAATCCAGAAACTTCCTAATATAAGATCTATAATGAAGGATCACACATCAATGAGGAAGAAACTTGAAGAATCTGACAAATTATCTCATTATTTTGCAACATAACAATATTTGTTACCACTTATTGACTACTTATAGCATGCTAGGTACTGTGATAAGTATTTTGCATGCATTTCGGACTTAACCCTCAAAAAACCTTATCAAATAGATATTCCTATTCTCATTTTATAGTCAAGGAACTTGGGGTACAGGATGGTTATCAGACTAAGTTATACCTTCGGTAGATAGTCAAGCAAAGTTTTGGAGCACCTGAGTGGCTCAGTCGGTTAAGTGGCTGACTCTTGATTTAGGCTCAGGTCACCATCTCGCAGTTCATGGGATCGAGCCCCACATCGGGCTCTGTGCTGACAGTGCATAGCCTACTTGGGATTCTCTCACTTCCTCTCTCTCTCTCTCTCTGCTTCTCCTTCTCTCTCTCTCTTTCTCGTAATAAATAAATATTAAAAGAAAAAAGTCAAACAACATTTCAAATCCAGGTTGGCCTGACTCCAATGCAAAGCCAAATACATCTCATATATATGGAAGAGTTTTATTCCTTTTAAAACTATAGAGGCGATTCCATTTCCAGGAAAATGGAGTCGACACACTTTTCCCCATTCCCCTGCTAAGTATCTAAATATAACTGTCCTGGATGGTACTCATAAATATAACATTGTTTTTAGGCTCTGAAACTGAGAGAGAAGCAAGGCAGCTAGTGAACTTGGGACTCAAAGAACAACACAACGGTGAATTCCCTGAGTTTTCTTTCTACCTTATATATCCCAGCCTTGACACTGGACAGACTCACAACACAGAAATGTCAATAGATGCAGACCAAAAAAAGGGGAGGGGGGAGGGGCTGGTTTCTCTGCCCAAAGAACTAGGAAAGGAAGAGCCAAGCAGGACAGACAACTTTTAGGCAATAGCTGATCTACTCCAGGCAAGCACGAAGGAAAAATACAACAGCTCGATCCCCACCCCCCACCAGTAAAAGCCTAATGGAGAGTCCAGACCTTCACCCCCACTAGACTATAATGCCACCCCTCAACTCCTACTGTGGATAGTATCAGAGGAAGCCTGGGTAGAGGGTCCAAACGTTCCCCACCCCTTGAGCAGAATGTTGGTAGGAGTGTAGATATTAAAGGTGCTGCCGGTGAGGAGTAAGAAGGAAATGAGGATAATGTCACAGGAAACCGTAGGAAAGATCGTTGTTATACCGTAGCAGGAGACTTGGCTGAGTGGGATCCGACAGCTGCGCGGAAAGTCGAACCTGTGAGTGATATTACAAGAACTTGGAAGCCACAGCAGAACTTGGATATTTAGCTGAGGAGATTTCCAAACAAAAGCATGAAGGTGTAGCCTGGTTTCTTCTTCTGTTTACAGTACAATGTAAGAGGAAAGAGATACATTGAAGAAGGAACTACTAAGCAAAAAGGAAACAGTACTTGATTTGGGAAATTCTCAGGCTAGCCAGATTGCAAAGGAGGTTAAAATTAGAATATTCACAGGGCACCTGGGTGGTTCAGTCGGTGAAGCGTCTGACTTCAGCTCAGGTCATGATCTCACGGTTCGTGGGTTCGAGCCCCGCGTTGGGTTCTGTGCTGACAACTCAGAGCCTGGAGCCTGCTTCACGTTCTGTGTCTCCCTTTCTCGCTGACCCTCCCCTGCTCATGCTGCCTCTCTCTCTCCCTCTCTCTCAGAAATAAATAAAATATTAAAAAAATTTTTTTAAATTAGGGCATTCGTTGTCGGGGCGCCCAGCTGTCTCAGTCAGTTGAGCGTCTGACTTCAGCTTGGGTCATGATCTTGGTAGTTCATGAGGTGGAGCCCCATGTCAGGATCGCTGCTGTCCGAGAAGAGCCTGCTTTGGATCCTCTGTCCCCCTCTCTGCCCCTCTCCCGCTTGTGCGTGCTCTCGCTCCCTCTCTCTGAAGAATAAATAAATATTTTTTTAAAAAAAGGAGATTTGCTATTAGGAAAGCACGCTCTGGTGAAAAGGCCAAAGGTGTGGCTGGATGGCCTTTTGCTAGTACTTAAAAGATTGGGTGTGTGACTCATGGGTCCCCTCACCCATCTCAGCAGAAGCCAGGATAAAGATGGGATTGTCCAGGAAATATCTGTGGAGAAATTTCTTGTCCAATAGTGTGAATTCCTGTGACATGCCCAGGTGATTCACAAGCGCTTTCAATTTTTTTTTAATGTTTTATTTATTTCTGAGAGAGAGAGAGAGACACTGTGAGCCAGGGGAGAGTCAGAGAGAGAGGGAGACACAGAATCTGAAGCAGGCTCCAGGCTCTGAGCTGTCAGCACAGAGCCCGATGCAGGGCTCGAACCCACGAACCGTGAGATCATGACCTGAGCCGCAATCGGACGCTTAACTGACTGAGCCACCCAGGCGCCCCTCACAAGCGTTTTCAGAATGTGACTGCAGCAGAAACACTATTAGCTTGGAGTGAATGCAGTGGACAAAATGGAAGAAGGCCATTGTGCTCTCAAAACTCTACAGGCAAGAAACAGGCTGATAAAGCGACTCAGCTGCAAAAGGTACTCTCCTTCAAGAAACACTGAAGGACAAGTTCAAAAGCAGACCCGTAAGTCTAGCGGAAACAGCCTTGGGCCCAAACATCAGAGATACAAGTGCAGAGGGTCAGGAGCCACAGGCCTAAGGACCAGTGCCTCAAACCACCTAAAGCTTAATGAAATTTGCTCCGGTCAATTTTGAGATTCCTTGGGACCAGTGACCCCTTTCTTACTTCCACTTCTCTTTTGGAACAGGACCATCTATAACTGTTGTACTATACCTGTCCCACCATCGTATTTGGGGATCAGACAATTTGTTCTTTAGTTACACAGGCCCACAGATGGAGAGGAATTTTGACCCAGGATGAATCATAGCCAGAATCTCACCCATGCCTGATTAAGATTATTCAGATCACAAGAGAGGGGAGCCTGGGTGGCTCAGTCAGTTAAGCGTCCGACTTCGGCTCAGGTCATGATCTGAGGGTTTGTGAGTTTGAGTCCCACGTCGGGCTGTGTGCTGACAGTTCAAAGCCTTGATCCTGGACCCTGCTTGAGATTCTGTCTCCGTCTCTCTCTGCCCCTTCCCCAACATAAAAAAAAAAAAAAAAAAAAAAAAAAACTATACATACATACATACATGCATACATAATAAATAAATACATAAAATCCCAGAAACTCAGAGCTGCAGGGGTACTTGGGTGGCTTTGCCGATTGAGTGTCCAACATGGTTAGTGGGTTCGAGCCCCATGTTGGGCTCTGTGCTGACAGCTCAGAGCCTAGAGCCTGCTTCAGATTCTGTGCCTCCCTCTCTCTCTGCCCCCTCCTGCTCGCCCTCTGTCTCTCTTTCTCTCAAAAATAAATAAATGTTAAAAAAATTATTTAGATCATGAGATTTGGATCTTTTGAGCTGATGATACTTACATGAGATTTGGAATTTCAGGTTAACGCTAAAATAAGACGAGGTTTCTCAGAATGTTGGTAAGGGGTGAATGCATTTTGCACATGGAGTGGCTATGAACTTTTGAGGGATAGAGGGCAGACTGCAGTGGGCCGAATGGTGGCTTCCAAAGACCTTATAAATGTTAATCTCCAGACCTTATAAATGTCACCTTATATAAAACAAAGACAGCACATGTGATTAAGAATCCTGAGACGCATCATTTTCCTAGATTATCTGGGTGGGCCCTAAAGGCAAGCACGTGTATCCTTCTCAAAGGGAGACAAAGAGAGACTTAACAAGGCAGAGAAGAAGGTGATATGCTGATTAAGGAGAGACAGAGATCCGAAGGTGCTGGCCTTAGACACTGGAATTCTGTGGCCACAAGCCAAGGAATACCTACAGCCACCAGAAAGTGGAAAAGAAACTTGGAGAGACAAGGAACAGAGAACCTCCAGAGACAGCACAGCCTTGCCAGCATCTTGCTTTCAGCTCAGCGAAACCGATCTTATACTTCTGGCATTTGGGAGAATAGATTTCTGTTCTAAGCAACCGAGTTTGTGGTAAGTTTCCACAACTTTCACAAGAAACTAATACACCTGGCGAGGATGTCTGCTCTCACTCTCTGACTCAGCATAGGGCTTGAGATCCAAGCCAGCACGATAAGACAAGAAAAAGAAATAGAACACATACAGATTGAAAAGGAAGAAATAAAACTCCTTATTTGCAGATGACATGATAATCCACATAGAAAATGATAACAAATCTACAAAACAAAACCTCTTAGAATAAGTCAGTGGAACAAGGTCACAGGATACATGATTGACATATAAAATTCAATTTTATTTCCATATGTTAGCAATGAACACAAGATTTAAAACACAGCGCCATTCACAGTTGCCCCCAAAATGAAATACTTAGGTGTAAATATAAATAAATAGGTACAGGACTTGGATGCTGAAAAGTACAAAATTTATTTAAATCAAAGATCTAAATAAATGGAAAGACACACCGTGTTGGTGAATGGGAAGACTCAGCATAGCAAAGAGGTCAGTTCTCCCCAAAATTAGTGTGCAGGTTTAAAGCAGTATCCATAAAAAATCTAGCAAGATTCTTTTTGTGGATATTGATAAGCATGGTCTAAAATTTATATGGAAACACAAAGATCTAGAATAGCTAAAGCAATTTTGAAAAGGAAGAATAAAATGGGAGGAATCCCTCTAGCCAATTGCAGGACCTTCTCTGGCTAGAGTAGCCAAGACTGAGTGTTACTGGCAGAGGGATAGACACATAGATCAATGGAACAAAAGAGAATCTAGCCACATACAAGTAGAGATTTTGTGCACCCTTCACCCAGTGACCACTCATATCTAGAATAGATAAAGAACTCTCAAAACTCAACAGTTAACACTTGTTTTATTTAAATTTTTTTTAATGTTTTTATTTATTTCTAGGAGAGAGAGAGACAGTGTGAGCAGGGGAGGGCCAGAGAGAGAGGGAGTCACAGACTGAAACAGGCTCCAGGCTCTGAGCTGGCAGTCAGCACAGAGCCCGACGCGGGGCCCGAACCCACGAACCGCGAGATCATGACCCAAGCGAAAGTTGGACGCTCAACTGACTAAGCCACCCAGGCGCCCCAACACTTGTTTTATTTAAAAGAGGAAGAAGAGGGGAGCCTGGGTGGCTCAGTCAGTTAAGCCTCTGACTCTTGATTTCAGCTCGGGTCATGATCTCATGATTTATGGGATCGAGCCTCATGTTGGGCTCTGCGTTGACAGCGTGGAGCCTACTTGCAATTCTCTCTCTCCCTCCCTATCTGCCCCTTCCCTGCTTGAGCTCTCTCTCTTTCTCAAAATAAATAAATGCACATCGTTTTAAAAAGGGGGACAAAGACAGGAAGGGACATTTCATCACAGAGGATATATAGATGTTGAATGGGCACTTAGAATGATATTCATCACTAGCTATTCAGGAAATGCAAAATTAAGACCATAATAAGATATCACGACACACCTATTAGACACCTAAAATAAAAAATAGTAAAATGCCAAATGCTGGCATGGATGTAGAGAAATTATAGCTCTCACATATTGCTGATAGGAATATAAAATGACACAACCACTTTGGAAAACAGTTTGGCAGTTTTCCTAAGGAAAAAAAGAAAAAAGCAAGAAAGAAATGCAATTAGCATAGAGGCCAGCAAGTGCACTCCTGGACATTTATCCCAGAGAAATGGAAATTTGTATTCCTACAAAAACCTGTACACTAATGTTTATGACAGTCTTACGAATAATAAACAACAACTGGAAACGACCCAAACATCCTTCAAGGGCGACTGGTTAAACTGTGGTGCGTTCATACCATAGAATACTACTCAGTAATAAAAGGGAACAAACTATCAATACATACAACAACTCGGATGGATTCCCGGGCGTTAAACTGAGTGGGGGAAAAAAGCCAATCTCAAGAGGTCTCATTCTAGATGATGCCATTTATATAACATTCTCCAAATGAAAAATTATGTAATAACAGATTAGTAGTTGCCAGGGGTTAGGGACAGAGATCTAACTATAAACAGTAGCAGGAGGGAGACCTTTGTGGTGCTGGATTAGTTCTGTATCTTGATTATCGTGGTGGTTACACAAATCGACACTTGTGATAAAATTACAGATCCACACGCATACATTGTACCAATGTCAATTTCCTGGTTTTGATACTGTACTATAGTTATGTAAAATGTAACTATTGGGGGAAACTGGGCGAAGGGGGCACAGGATCCCTCCCTACCGTTTTTGCAACCTTTAGTGAATCAAGAAATAATCCAAAATAAAAAGATTCCTACAAGGGGGGAAAAAAAAAACCCATAGAAACCAAGAAACAAACAGTGTGGTATAGCCATACAATTGAATACTACTCAGTGAATAAACACGTATGACTCTAAAAGACACCATGTCGGATGAAATTAACTACGCAAAGGAATGTATTTTGCTTGATTCCATGTAAATGAAATTCTAGAACAAGAAAAACCAATCTATGGCGGAAAAAGATCAGAACAGTGGTGTTTTGGAGTGGAGAGCCACTGGAAAGGAGATGAGGAAATTTCTGGAGTTATAATAATAATGCTCTGTATCATAATGAGGGTTTGGGTTTTGTGGACCTATATAAAGCAAGAATTCAGTAAATGATCCTGAGATAATCCAGGATTCTTATATAAAGATAAAAATAGATCCCAGCATAGAAATTAATTCCTGGTGGACTAAATGCCTAAATAAATTCTTTTAAATTTTAGAAGATAATATAGCTTTAATATATTTGGGGCAAGAAAGAAGTTCTTGATGATGAAATTACAAAAACAGGAACAAGAAAGAAAAAAACTGATGAAGTTTACAAAGTCACCATGAACGTGACACATTAGAAGCCACAGTTTGGTGGAAGATATTTGCAGCACACTTATCTAACAAAGGATTAACGCCTAGAATACAGTTGACCCTTGAATAATATGGGGGTTAGGGGCACCAGCCCCCCCATGCAGTTGAAAATCTGCATTTAACTTTTGACTCCCCCAAAAGGTAACTACTTAGAGCCTGCTGCTGACCCGAAGCCTTACCGGTAACATAAGCACTCGAGTCATATATATTTTGTGTGTTACATGTAATAAATATAGTACTCTCACAATACAGTAAGTTAGAGGAAAGAAGATGTTTTTAAGAAAATCATAAAAAAGACAATACACGTACTGTACTGTACTATATTTATGGGGTGGATCCGCATATAAATGAACCCACACAATTCGAACCCAAATTGTTCGAGGACAATGAAAGTTAAGAAGAGTAAGACAGCATTTCATACTCCTCAGATTGTAAAAAAGAATAAAGTGTGATAACATCAAAGGCTGTGAGGATGTAGGGGAAGGAGAACAGTTTTGTTCTGCCTGTTAAAACCGAAGATGCCCAGGGGCGCCTGGGTGGCTCATTCAGTTAAGTGTCTCACTTCGGCTTAGGTCATGATCTCATGGTTCAAGAGTTCAAGCCCTGTTTCGGGCGCTCTGGATCTTTCCAGAGGCTTTCTGAATCCTCTGTCTCCCCCTCCTTCTGCCCCTCTCCTGCTTGCACTCTGTCTCTCTCAAAATAAATAAACTTAAAAAAAAAAAAAAACCTGAAGATGCTCATACCTCATGACCTGAGAGTTCCACCTAGAGAAATTCATGTGTGTGAAAAGGCAGAAATAAGAATGTTCTTTTTCTTTAATTTTTTTTTTAGTGTTTTATTTATTTCTGAGAGAGAGAGAGGCAGTGTGAGCAGGGGAGGGTCAGAGAGAGAGGGAGAGACAGAATCTGAAGCAGGTTCCAGGCTCTGAGCTGTCAGCACAGAGCCCGACGCGGGGCTTGAACTCACGAACCATGAGATCATGACCTGAGCCGAAGTCAGACCCTTCACCGACTGAGCCACCCAGGGGCCCTGAAATGAGAATGTTCTTTGCAGCGGTGCTTGAAGTCACGAGACATGAAAACCATCTGTTAGTAGCATTTGACACCATCCATCATTCCCTCTTTCTAGAAACATTTCTCTCATTTGACTTCCAAATGACCCATCTCTTGGCTTTCCTAGCATCTCACTAGCTGCTCCTTTTCGTCGCTGGATCCTCCTCCCCTTCCTGACCTCTACAGTCTGGAGTGTCCTAGGGGTTATTTTACCCCTGTCCCCTAGTTGATCTCATAGATAATTTTGGCTTTTAGACACAATCACCAGTCACCAGCCCGGACCTCTCCTCTGACCCTGACTTGGACATCTGACTGCCTATATGACATCACCAATGGGCTACCAACTTGACAGTGCAAGATGTTAACAAAACCAGAACCAAAAGTCGCAATTTCCCTTCTGCCTCCCATCCTCCCCTGGGCTTTCCCATGTTGGTAAATGACGTCACCATTCACCCAGCTGTTGAGGATAAAATCTTGCAGTCAAACTTGAGTCGTCTCTTGCACCCACCCTTGAGATCCTTCTTTCCATCACATTCCTCATCGAGTCGTGATCCTAACCACAATCACCTCTTAATCTGAACTGCTGTGACTACTCCCTTCCTGTCTCCTAATTTCTCCTCTAGCCCTCCCACGGTCTGCCCTCCTCTGGTGAGCAAAGTGAGTTCAGAAACATGGAGGCTTTCTGTAGCCAGAGAGGACCTAGGACTTCCCACATTTAGTACAAAATCCAAACTCCGCTGACCACTGTTGACTCTCTGAGTTCATCTCCATGTAGCCCCCCACCCAAAGTCACGATGCTCTGGCCACATTGGCTTTCTTGCTGTTCCTTGAATACACTAGGATTATTCCTCCCTTGGGGACTTCGCATTTGATGTTCTATCTACCATGGACATGGGTGATGGACTCCATAGTACCCTGCTCGATGACCTGGAAGAACTCTCACACACTTCTACAGATGTGAGCTCTCAATAGGCGAAGGATTTGGAGTGGCAAGAGCCCACCATTATGTTCTGAACCTGGCATCAAGAACACTCACCTTTGACTTTAAAAAGTGAACTCCTGCATATGCATGTCCTGGAGAACATGGTAAGGGCAGGGGATGGATCCGAAGTCATGATCAAACCCAAGGCATGGCCCCTGTAAAGGGGATGGAAATTTACGCTGTGCAGCATTAAAGAAACGTTTCTTTCATTTTTTTCTTTAAAGTTGTTATTTAAAGTCCAGTTAGTTAACATACAGTGTAATATTGGTTTCAGGTATAGTATTTAGTGGTTCATCACTTACATACAACACCCGGTGCTCATCCCTACAAGTGTCCTTTTAATGCCCCTCACCCATTTGGCCCATCCCCCTACCCCCCCGCAACACCCTGCCAGCAACCATTGGTGTGTTGTCTATAGTTGAGAGTCTATTTTCTGGTTTGCCTCTCTTTTTTCCCCCCACTATGTTCATCTGTTTTCTTTCTTAAATTCCACATATGAGGGAAATCATCTGGTATTTGCTTTTCTCTGCCTGCCTTATTTCACTTAGCATAATACACTCTAATTCTAGCCACATTGTTGCAAATAGCAACATTTCATTCTTTTTGATTGCCGAGTAATATTCCATTGTATACATACACCACATATTCTTTATCCACTCATCAGTCAATGGACATTTGGGCTCTTTCCATAATTTGGCTATTGTTGGTAGCGCTGCTATAAACATCGGGGTGCCTGTGCTCCTTCGAATCTGTATTTTCGTAGCCTTTGGTAAATACCTTGCAGTCAATTTCTGGATCCTAGGGTAGTTCTACTTTTAACTTTTTTGAGAACCTCCAAAGTGGCAGTACCAGTTTGCTTTCCCACCAACACTGCAAGAGGGTTCCCCTTTATCCACATCCTCACCAACACCTGCTGTTGCCTGTGTTATTAATTTCAGCCATTCTGACAGGTGTGAGGTGGTATCTCATTGTAGTTTTGATGTGCATTTCCCTGATGATGAGTGATGTTGAGCATCTTTTCATGTGTCTGTTGGCCATCTGGATGCCTTCTGTGGAAAAATGTCTATGCATGTCTTCTGCCCATTTTTTACCTGGATTATTTGTCTTTTGGGTGTTGAGTTTTAGAAGCTCTTTATATAATTTGGAGACTCACCCTTTATCTGATATGTCATTTGCAAATATCTTCTCTCATGCCAATGGTTGCCTGTTAGTGTTAGTGATTGTTTCCTTCACTGTGCAGAAGATTTTAGCTTGACGAGGTCCCAATAGTTCATTTTTGTTTTTGTTCCCCTTGGATTTTGATCGGTTCCTGTCTCACATTTAGGTCTTTTATCCATTTTGAATTTATTTTCGTGTATGGTGTAAGAAAGTGGTCCAGTTTCATTCTTTTGCATGTTGCTCTCCAGTTTTCCCAACACCATTTGTTGAAGAGATTGTCTTTTTTCCACTGGATATCCTTGCCTGCTTTGTTGAGGGTTAGCTGACCGTATGGTTGTGGGTTCATTTCTGTGTTTTCTATTCTGTTCCATTGATGTTTGTGTCTGTTTTTGTGCCAGTGCCATACCGTCTTGATATCTTAATCACTACAGCTTTGTAATATAAGTTGAAGTCTGGAATTGTGATGCCTTCAGCTTTGGTTTTCTTTCTCAAGATTGGCTATTCGGGGTCTTTTGTGGCTCCATACAAATTTTAGGATTGTTCTAGCTCTGTGAAAAATTCTGTTGGTATTTTGATAAGGATTACATTAATTGTGTAGATTGCTTTGGGGACTATAGACATTTTAACAATGTTTGTTCTTCCGATCCCTGAGCATGGAATGTTTTCCATCTCTTCGTGTCCTCTTCAATTTCTTCCATAAGTGTTCTATATAGTTTTCAGTGTACAGATCTTTCACCTCTTTGGTTAGGTTTATTCCTGGGTATCTTGTGAGTTTTGGTGCAATTACAAATGGGAACGATTCCTTGATTTCTCTTTCTGAAGAAGCTTTTCTTTCAGGAGAGCAGACCTGGCTAGGAATTAGACTACGTTCCTGAAGCAACAAGGCCAAGAATCAAGGTATCTTCCTACTTTAATCTTTTTTAATGTTTATTTATTTTTGAGAAAGAAAGAGAGAGAGAGAGAGAGAGCAAGCAGGGAGGGGCAGAGAGAGAAGGGGACAAAGGATCCAAAGCAGGCTTCATGCTGACAGCAGAGAGCCCAACACGGGGCTCAAACTCATGAACCAGAAATATATTTTCTCATAGTTCTGGAGGCTAGAAGTCTAAGATCAAAGTGTTGGCAGAATTGTTTCTTCTGTCTTCTGAGGCCTCCCCACTTGGCCTGTAGATAGCCATTTTCTCCACGTGTCTTCACATCTTCGCCCCTCTGTGCCTGTGTCCTAATCTCCTCTTTTTACAAGGGTGCCAAACCCCTAATATTGGATTAGGGCCCGCTCTACTGACCTCATTTACCTTAATTACCTCTTTAAAGGTGCGGTATATAAATACAGTCACATTTTGAGGTACTGAGGGTTAGGACTTAAACATAAATTGGCGGGAACCCAACTCATCCCATAACAAAGGCTTCATGTATTTATCTTTGGGCCACAAGGACAGATACCTGAAACATTCCAATTTTTATTGTTCCTCTTTAGCCCTGGGCCTTCAGAAAAGGCTGATCAACATTGCTTAGTAGTGCCGAGAAAAACAAGAGAAAATGTGATCTTTCTCACATTCACGTCTTTGCAGACACCACGAGGTAGTGAAGGCAGCATATGATGAAGGGAATCATGTCCAGGAGCTCCTGCTAGGGGCGAGCATGATGGGGGAGGGGGAAACGCCCTTGGAGGAGCTGGAAGCCATGAGCAGAAGCAGGAATCCTGTGTAAACAACCCAGCCATGTGACCCAAGCCCTGCTCCCCACTCTGTGATGGAGCAAGGAGACCAGAAGGGAAAGGGTGCAAGTGATCCAGATTCATTTATTGTTTCAAAAATACGTGTAAGACAGTGTACTATCTCCGGGATATTTAAAGAACAAAACAGACAAGATCTCTGCCCTAATTGTGATAAAGGCGAGAGACAATGATGAAATAAATACAATTGTAGGTAGTGAAAAAGCAATGGAGAAAAAACAAACTCAAGTAAGAGAATAGAGAGTGAAGAAGGGGTGACATTTAAGACACAGTGATGACAGGAAGCCTCCCTGAGAAGGTCACTTTGGGAGAGATTGGAATGAAGTGACAGAGGAAGCCACAGAGGAGTCATAGGGAAGCCTCCTAGCACAGGAAAAAAAGGGAGACAGGACAGAGAAAGATACCCAGAAGATCTGTATTCTCAGAGTAGGTGGACTAAGTTTTGTGTCTGACACAGAGATGTGCTCCTCAGACCCCCTTCAAGGAAGAACTCTCTGTCCAGTTCTGGAAAGTGTGGTGGACTTACAGCTTCCACCTGTTTGCTTCATCAAGGTTCACCTCGGCCTTCAAGCTAAGGTCATACCTTTCTCAGGGTACGACGGTCATTGCTCCCAGTGAATGACCGACTGAAGAGGTGGTAGCTGAGGGCACATTCTTCTTGGGAAGGCCTGACAACGGACTGCGCAAGGCAGTGGTAACAAGTCTTGCCATCTCCACCCAATGAAAGACTCCTGGAGCCAGCCATCCTTTCCTCCAGACCTCTCTACTGGGGTGATGAGAGGTCTCAGCACAGTCTGATGGTTTCCTCTGCCCAATCCTGTTTCCTCCTTCCCTTTGCACAGATGCTACTCCCCAGTAGAACATCTACACTCTTTTTTTTTTTTTAATCTCTATTTATTTTTGAGAGAGAGAGGCAGATGGTGAGTGGGGGAGGAACAGAATCCGAGGGAGGCTCCGGGCTCTTAGCTGTCTGCACAAAGCCCAACGCGGGGCTCGAACTCACAAACTGCAAGATCATGACCTGAGCTGAAGTCAGACGCTTAACCGACTGAGCCACCCGGGCGCCCCTGAACATCTGCCCTCTTAATCCCATCTCAGCATCTGCTTCCAGGGATAGCAAACTGTGACAGCCTTAAAGTCGAAAATGTTTCACTAAATTCAAAGTCACCCATGAGAGCAAGATGTTGAATGGAAATTCCATCCAAGACCATAAGGTGATAGATGCCACACTGAAAGCAAGTTGTGAGAACTTGTCAAATCACAGTGTTGTACACTGAAAACGAATGTGACATTGTGTATCAACTATACTTCGATTTAAAAAAATAAAAAAAACCTGAGCTGTGGGATTTCAAGATAGTTCTGAAAGCCAATTCAGTGATTCACCTTCATTGCGGGCACAAGAGAGTTGGGTTGCTGGAGATGAGGAGAAGACAGATTTTTATTTTTTAACTTTCCTTTCAGTTTATTTATTTATTTTGAGAGAGAGACAGGGAATCCCAAGCAGGCTCCGCACTGTCACCACAGAGCCCAACGTGGGGCTTAAACTCACGAACCATGAGATCATGACCTGAGCCAAAACCAGGAGTTGGACACTCAACCAACAGAGCCACCCAGGTGCCTCGTAAGAGAAGAAGGGTTTTAGATAGAATTTTCCTGGAGATAATTGTGTTCTGAGTACTTTCCCAGAAGAGAGGTCGGAGGTACATGTTCTTCACCTCAAGCCTATATAAGGTTACAACAGGACCACTTAGAGTGTCTGAAATGTGTCCCCAGAACTTGGGGGAAACACAATGGCCTGGTGTCCAATTCATGACAAAAAGCTCTCACAGGAGAGAGATTTGACAGCTGGGAAGAGTTTGCTGTGTTGGGGGTAGCCCACCCTCCCAGAGTCTGTGGAGACTGAGAATGGCATTGGAGACACAGCTGATCTGGAACTATTTAAATCTTGCCCAAGGGAACCCCCAAGAGAAGCGTAAAACCTTTGAGGGGAGAATCTGACTTCACTGGATCGTGGAGTGGAGGAGAACACAGAAATAGGGAACTGTGTTACCCACTTATGAAAAGTACCTAAATGTCTTCATGGGGGGGGGAGCTCATTCTGACACCCCACTGTAGGTGGTATTAGGATCTCACTGACACATTTAATGCATTTAATTGCATTTAATGCACTTATTAAAAGAAAACCACATTTTTAAAAAAAAGTTAATGTTTTATTTCTTTCTGAGAGAGAAACAGCATGAGCAGGGGAGGGTCAGAGAGAGAGGGAGACACAGAATCCAAAACAGGCTCCAGGCTCTGAGCTGGCTGTCAGCACAGAGCCTGACGCGGGGCTCAAACCCACGAACCGTGAGATCATGACCTGAGCTGAAGTAGGACGCTTAACCGACCGAGCCACCGAGGCGCCCCTAAATCCACATTTTCAAATGATGACCAGAGGTTGCCCAAGACCCGTCCTGTCTCATAAACACCTAGAAGGCAGGTAGAGGAGGCAAAGGGACAGAAAGCACAGACCGTCTCCGGACACCATCGACATCACTGCTTTCCATCCTTCCAAACCAAGGCCTCATTGGTCAAGTCGGCATATCTCTGGACCTCTAAATAGTTACTATGCCTTGAGGAAACCTACCTGCATTTTCACCCCAGTTGGAGGCTTAGGGAAGTGTGAAAAGCCTCTCATTTCTCTCAAAGACCCATATTCCCCTCTCTTTGACCACAGCTGCTTTGGGAAATACGTTAAAAACCTATTTGTTCCTGGCTCGGAAAGGAACACCCTTTACAGACAATCACTTAGCTCTCCTCCACCCCTCACTGATTTAACAAGCTAAGGAGGTCTGAACTTGGACTTATTACCAGTCAGATCTGATGGTTTACATCAAGAACCAACAGCTGCCTTATGAAATGTCACATCTCCCTTCTCTCGTGTTGTGGGATCTTTTTGCCAAGTTTATGGCCCATGACTGATGGAACGGCCACAAAGTACAAAGGTCTTTCCAATTACAAATTATAGTTTGGCCGGACCTACGGGTGATAATAAGCCATGTGGGAAGCACTCGTGACCATTAGCCAGGGGATCCCCACACAGTTTGTGTATCTGATAGTTCAGGCCTGTGGGGAGCCAAGGTACCCCACTTCACCCCAACCCTTTCTCTTCCAACAAAGAGAAACCAGAACGCAGCTCTGCTCACCCATGACAAATTTAAAAAAAAAAAAAAAAAAAAAAGCTTCCTCTTTTGACTGTGTCACAAGAAAGGAAAGGAAACGGCAGTCTGAAGGTGTTTGGGGAATGAAAAGATTTCTGAAGAAAAGCACTGAGGTCCTAAGGAAGCGGGACGCTCTGCTGGTAAGGATCACACATTCCCACCCCCGTTGGCGACTTTGCAGGGAGTTTGCCTGTTGCCTCTCATCTCTTTGCCGAGCAAAGGGCCTTGCAAACAGATGACACCGATTGATATGATGCAGATCACTGAAGCCTTTTCCAAGAAAAGACAGCTAGGAAACACGGTTTAAAAGAAGCCGAAAGGATTGTCCTCAGTCCCAGGCTCTCAGGGGCCACTGACGTTTGTTTCACTGGTTGGAACGTAACCTCCGTGGCTCATCTGATTTCATGTTTTGCAAGTCATCTGGCTTTGATCGCGAGACAAGCAGAGTAAGCAACTGTAGCTGGATCGACACAAATCCTCAAATGCTCCCGGAAATCTAAGCAAAATCATACTCTATGACAGCATCAGTAATTCCCATGTCTCACTGGGAGAGAAAAACATAGCCCAGGCCTCCATTCCCCGTTCGGAGCTTTCCCTGTTACAGGATGAATTGGGGAACCTAAGGCATTCACAGGAAGATTGGTTAGGTAGAGACCATATTAGCATTTGCAATGAGGGTGTGTGTGAGGGACCCTAGCTTGTGAAAATTTCTGCTACAAAGTGTTCCCTGTTCAAAAAATTGTAGGAAACAATGGAACAGAAATGAGAGCTCGCAAATAAACCCATGCATACTTATCAATTAATTGACAACAAAGCAGCCAAGAACACACAATAGGGAAAGGAGCATCCCTTCAATCAATGGGGCTGGGAAAACTGAACACCCACATGCAGAAGAATGGAACTGGACTAGGCTCTTGCATCATTCACAAAAATAAACTCAAATTGGATTAAATACTTGAATGTAAGACCTGAAGCTATAAAACTCCTAGAAGAAAACATAGGCAGTAAGCCCTTTGACGTTGGTCTTGGTGATGATTCTTTTTAATGAGACACCAAAAGGAAAAATAAACAAATGTGGCTCTATCAAACTACAAAGTTTCTGCACAGCAAAAAAGAATGAAGGAAAGAAGGAAGGAAGGAGAGAAAGGAAGGAGAGAAAGAAAGAAAGAAAGAAAGAAAGAAAGAAAGAAAGAAAGAAAGAAAGAAAGGAAGGAAGGAAGGAAGGAAGGAAGGAAGGAAGGAAGGAAAGAAGGAAGGAAGGAAGGAAGAAGGATCAACAAAAGAAAAGGCAGTCTACTAAATGGGAGAAAAAAATTATAAATCATACATCTGACAAGGGCTAATATCCAAAATACATAAAGAACTCATACAACTCAATAGCAAAAAAATCCAACAATTCAATTAAAAATGGGCAGAAGATCTGAATGGACATTTTCCTGAAGAAGACATCCAGATGGCAAACAGGTACGTGAAAAGTGCTCAACATCGTTAATATCATCAAGAAAATGCAAATCAAAACCACAATGAGCTATCACCTCACACCAGTCCGAATGGCTATTACCAAAAAGACAAGAAATAACAACTGTCGGCAGCGAGGTGGAGAAAAGGGACCCCTCGTGCACTGTTAGTGGGGACATAAATTGGTGCAGCCCCTGTGGAAAACAGTATGGAGGTTCCTCAAAAAGTTAAAAATAGAAGTACCCTACCATCCAACAATTGCACTACTAAGTACACACCCAAAGAATACAATAATACACGGGATTGCCTTCTCACCTTAGTGGACACTGTGGACACCCAGCCCACGCACCCTCGCCACTTCCTTCAGTCCCATACTTGCCACTTAACTGATGGTTTCCAACTTCAAACCCTGCAGTGCTTTGCCTGAAGTCTTCTTTTGACCATGACAGTTCACTCAGCGTGTGGGGGGCAGCCTAGAACGACCACGGAGCTCATATCCCCCGGAGCAGCCCTCAATCAGTCACTGATAACAGTGTGCCACCTGTGCAGTGTGTCTGGAAACACCCCCAGCCCCTTGCCCTTCAGTTGAAATAACTTTGAAGTGTGTGCAGTCCACTGTGTCTCAGAATCCCCCAGCGATTGAACCCCAGTTGTCCATAGTAGTAGCTGGATGATAAGGCACTTTTTTTTTTAATGCTTTTTATTTATTTTTGAGAGTCAGAGAGAGATAGCATGAGCAGGGGAGGGTCAGAGAGAGAGGGAGACGCAGAATCCGAAACAGGCTCCAGGCTCTGAGCTAGCTGTCAGCACAGAGCCAGACCCGGGGCTCGAACCCACAAATCGTGAGATCATGCCTTGAGCCGAAGTTGGAAGCTTAACTGACTAAGCCACCCAGGTGCCTCAAGGCACTTTTTTAAAATGTTTATTTATTTTTGAGGGAGAGACAAAGAGCACAAACAGGAGGGGCAGATAGAGAGAGAGAGAGGAAGACACCGAATCTAAAGCAGGCTCCAGGCTCTAAGCTGTAAGCGCAGAGCCCAAAGCAGGACTCAAACCTGCGAACCCCGAGACCATGACCTGAGCCAAAGTCAGACGCTCAACCGGCTGAGCCACCCAGGCGCCCCAACACGGCACTCTTCACTGACTTCTTTCATTTCCCTATTTTTTCCGCTCCCTCCTCCCTTTCAAGATTTCTCGGGGTCACCTCTGTTTGCATTCAAATCCTTGTTTCAGAGTTTGTTTCTGGGACACTAACCAGCATTTCCTTCCCCACTTTCTTCCTCTGCAATCACTCCTTGTTCTGGTTTACTGCCTCCCCCGCAAAAAAAAAAAAATATATATATATATATATTCCCATCCACAGCTCTAAAGATAGAGCCAAGCCCACCATGATAATCTCAGTCCTCCTCCCAGTGACAGGATGGGGTTTGATCCAGTCCTAGCCAACAAGATCTGAAGGGAGACTTCTGGGAAATAATTCTTTGCTCCAATAAAAGCGATATCCTCTACTCTTCCACTGGAAGTTGGCATGTCAGAGTGTGATGCCCAGAACCGCTGCCACCAATTTGGGACCAGAAAACCGGCCTGAAGGGAAAACTGACTCACCTAATATACGAGGCGGAGAGATGGCAAGATCCTGTTTCCTCGATGACATATTTGAGCAGCCAGAACCCAATGAATCTCTGGACATCTTACATGCGATAATAGACTTGGTAATATTTAGACCAATTTCAGTAGGGATAGTCTGTTACTTGCAGTTAAGGACAATCCTATCTGATATACCTTCCCGAAGCTCTCAGGGACCCAAATAAAATGTTTTGTTTTGAACCCTTGCCACTTGAGAAAAGGAACCATGCATAATTTTCAACAGATATCTTAATAACAAGGACTGGTTCGATAAATTGTGGCGCATACGATACATCCGTGGAAAACGTTCTCTTAAGAAAATTCGTTAATGACACAGAAAATTATTCCAGTGTCTTTTTATGTGAAAAAGCAAGTATGGTACAAATACACTGGGAAAATATTAATGCAAATATTCAGAACTGTTAACCTTTATTTTATTATTTTTTTGCATCTTCCAAGTTTTCTATTAAGAAGATGCATTGTTTTTATATTTGGTTTTTTTTTTTAAGTTGTTATTTATTTTTGAGAAAGAGAGAGCAAGTTGGGGAGGGGCGGAGAGGAGACAGAATCCCAAGCAGGCTCCACACTCTCAGTGCAGAGCCCGATGCAGGCCTTGAACTCATGACCCGTGAGATCATGACCTGAGCTGAAACCAACAGTCACTCATTCAACTGACTGAGCCATCCAGGTACCCCTACATGGTATTTGAGGGGCACCTGTGTGGCTCAGTCGGTTAAGCGTCTGACTTTGGCTCAGGTCACGGACTTGCGGTTTGTGAGTTTGAGCCCCACGTCTGGCTCTGTGCTGACAGCTCAGAGCCTGGAGCCTGCTCTTGATTCTGTGTTTCCCTCTCTCTCTGCCCCTCCCCTTCTCACACTCTGTCTCTCTTTCAAAAATAAATAAACATTAAAAAAACTTAAAGATGGTACTGGAAAATGATAACCTAGTCCTTCATGTGTTCTTTCTTCTCTTTCTTTATCCCAAGGAGTGGACCACGTGTCCAGCATCAAGGGATATACCTAGGAGAAGAAAGTGGCCAGGATTCTGCAGCAACCTATGTTTCAAAAAGTCAGTTTCATGAGCTGTTCGGGGCAGAGTTGTCAAGGAAGCCATAAAAGGTGGCCATTTCTCTTGCTATGCAAGGGTTATGGACAACGTGAGGGGGCTTCCCCCAGCCTGATGGGCGTATCCAGGGCTGCCTCCTGCCTCACTAGTGGGAATGAGGTAGGTACAAACTGATCTCGTGGCTTCAGAAGAGGAGGCAAGGTTTGAGTAACACCTTCTAGGAGCTAACGTACCGGAGGGGAAGTAGCGGTCTTTTGCAGGATGGAAGAAAAGAATCCAAAATGGAAGCCAGAAGAAGAAAGCAGCAAGAGAGGAAAACCAGCATCACGAAGGTGATGGTGACTGGAGAAAAATAACACAGAGTTAGGAAGCAAGAGACACGGTACCAAGAAGCCTGGCAGCCTCTCCTAGGGTGAGTCCTGGACATCTGAAGTCGCGGACACTTCATGACAGCATACAGGTCTTCACGGGTATCGATAGGTCACGCAGGGGCCCCTGCTGTGTAGAGTGGACAGGGCACAGGCTAGTGCCACAGGGCCAACAGGGAAGTATACCATCTGCCATGTGCGTGTTGCCAAAACATGTGGAAAACCTGAGAACCCAACACCACTTAGGCACTTTTGGGCATACAGATTATACTCACTGAAACCATCAGTATAAACTCAAACCACATCTTAAGAGGTCGTGTGGTAGAGTAGATGCTGCACTGTTTATGCTTCAAAAGAGCAGAGTTCAAGGGGCGCCTGGATGGCTCAGTCGGTTAAGCGTCCGACTTCAGCTTAGGTCATCATCTCAGTTTGTGAGTTTGAGCCCTGTGTCGGGCTCTGTGCCGACAACTCAGAGCCTGGAGCCTGCTTCAGATTCTGTATCTCCCTCTCTCTCTCTCTCTCTCTGACCCTCCCCTGCTCACACTGTCCCCCTCTCTCTCTCTCAGAAATAAATACATTTTAAAAATTGTAAAAAAAAAAAAAAAAAGAGCAGAGTTCAAGGTCTCGTGGTACGAAATGTGTGGCTGGGGCTGCCCATTAAACCCCAGTTTCTTCCATCTGCAAAATTATTATTATTATTATTATTAATTTTGCAACCTACTTCACAAGTTTGTTATAAGAATGTAGTGGGATAATAAATGTGAAAGTGCTTTATAAAACTACAGAAGTCTCCCGCGGGAGGCAATGGAGATCACCAGGGGCCAGGAGAGGTTTGCGAAGAAAACGCCATGAGAGCTCATTTCGCTTCCTATTTTTAGCATCACTAGACTGGCACACCAGGAGAATGTTGATGGTATAGTATAATTGGATTTCAGTAAGATGTTTATCAAAAACTTTTATACCCTTATCGTTGAGATAGACACATGAGTAATAGTTTTAGGTGGGCAAATTCTGATGTGCTAAAGCAATCATATCCCCAGAGATCAATTAATAGGACCTATGTTAGCAGCTAATATTTTATTTTATTTTTTTATTTTTTTAAATGTTTTATTTATTTCTGAGAGAGAGAGAGAGAGTGTGAACAGGGGAGGGTCAGAGAGAGAGAGGAAGACACAGAATCCAAAGCAGTCTCCAGGCTCTGAGCTGTCAGCACAGAGCCCAACGTGGGGCTCGAACCCACGAACCGTGAGATCAGGACCTGAGCCAAAGTCAGATGCTTAACCAACTGGGCCACCCAGGTGCCCCAGCAGCTAATATTTTAAATCCAAGGGCCCCAAACTAGGATATTTGTCTTCTTCCACACTAACTCCTCTTCCTCATTCCCAGTTTCTTTCAATAGTATTCTATTTTCTTAGACATCCAGTTTTGAAAGCTCTGAGTTAACATATATTCTTGCTGCTCCCGTATTCTTTTCACTGACTCAGTTTCCCAAGCCAGGCAGACTATGCTTCTTATTATCTCTTACATTCATCCATTTGTTTTCATTCCTACTGCTACATCCCTGGCCCTGGGCCCCATTTCTTTCAACCTCATGTTGTGTCCTGCGATCCATCCCTCACCATCCACATTGACCTTGTCCACTGCCCCAAGCCATTTGCTTGCTAGCCAAGGCCCCTTCATCTATGCTCTTCCCTTCGATGCTCTTCCCTTCCATTTGCCCATGTGTCCCACCCCTGAAATCACACAAATCAAAGTACTGCCCTTACTGGGCCTCATCCTGGTTGTCAGCTGCCTTGCAGATTTCCTCAACACTGAGCTACACATTTTTAAAATCTTCCGATGTTTCTGAAATTAGGAAGCACCTTATATTCAAGGTCAGAAGAAATTGTCAGCCTCAGAGCTGAAGAAGAAGTTAAGAAAGGCCGACTGAGAGTTTCGCAAAGTGTAGAAGGGATCCGTTCATCTAATTGTCAGTGCAACTGTGCATTAACGTAGGATCCCTAATTTTTGCTCAAAATGAGACAGCATATGTTCAGAACTGCTTTGGGTGCTTGAGGCAAAACAGATAAAAATCTCTACCCCTGGTGGAGTGTACATCATGAGGAACTGCAGCCAGATTCTGAAAAATCTGTCGCTGGGTCTGGTTGACTTTTAAGAGAAGCTCTTTAACTTCTAGTGACAAGTAACTCAATGGCGAGGGGGGTGGAGGGTGGGGATGAAAGTATGGTTTCAACCAAATAATACATGCAGACAAAACCTATTATACTTCATGTGACAGAAAAAAAGCACGTGGAGACAGTGACCCATGCTTTGTTGCCCTTGTATTTTTCTCTTTCTGCACTTTGCCCCCCAATTCAAGCAAAGAGTTAGTCTCTCTCTTATTTCCTCAGGGGGAGGATGTGGCTGGTTAGAAAATAAATATGGCCCATGGGGCGCCTGGGTGGCTCAGTCGGTTGAGCGGCCGACTTTGGCTCAGGTCATGATCTTGCGGTTTGTAAGTTCAAACCCGGTGTTGGGTTCTGTGCTGACAGCTCAGATCCAGGAGCCTGCTTCCGATTCAGTGTCTCCCTCTCTCTCTCTCTGCCCCTCCCCTGCTTGCGCTCTGTCTCTCTTTGTCTCAAAAATAAATAAACACTTAAAAAAAGAAAATGAATGTGGCCCATAAGGGATGAATCACTAAATTCTACTCCTGAAACCATCAAAAAAATGTTTTACATTTATTTATTTTTGAAAAACAGAGAGAGACAGAGCACAAGTGGAGGAGGGGCAGAGAGAGAAGGAGGCACAGAATCCAAAGCAGGCTCCAGGCTCTGAGCTGTCAGCACACAGCCTGACCCAAGGCTCGAACTCACAAACTGTGAGATCATGACCTGAGCCAAAGTTGGACACTTAACTGACTGAGCCACCCAGGCACCCCAAACTCCTGAAACCATTTTTAAAAATTATAAAGATGAAAAAGAAAGAAAAGAAAAGAAATATGGCCTTAGAGAAAGGGGATCTAAGCTTTCCTCGTTGGTACCAGTAGGAACACAGAAGAAACGGAGCAGCTAAGCCCCCGAAAAGGAAAAGGCACTTGAGGTACCTCTAAAGGGACATGATGAGCAGGTTTTCAGGCTGAAGCATGTGTCCCAAGGGAAGCCTGAAAGCACCAAGAAGCATCTGGAACTGGACATGACGGGCGACATGGAAAGGAAACAGTGGCACCAAACATTCCCATCCAATGACTGCATGCTAAGTAAATCTCCCGGAATGAAACTCCAGAAGAGAATAAAAGGAACTCAAGAAATAACCATGCTAAGATGTCCCAGGAATCCAGGATGGAAGGCTCAGAATAGAAATTAAGTCATAAAATGTAAAGTTACAGGTCTTACACTTTTAATGCACAGACTGGAAGCCTTACCTACTACTCTCACCATGTCCTGAAATTTAAGGGCCAGAGACACCGAGAACCTTGAGAACGTTATGAAAAGCTGCAAGCCACTCGGGAAAATCTTCAGACTCTGAATGTGAAAACCATTCAAATTGGGTAATGATTCTAAAAAAGAAAGTAGCATATATTAAAAATTACAGGGATAATTTAGATCGCTCTTTAATGGAGGCTTGATGCAGTGTTTCCTCTATTTTTTTTTCCCCTTTAAAAGCTTCTATTTAAATTGATGGTGGCTCTTAGAATTCATGGCATTTTGGAAATGAGAAAAAAACGGGTTTTCATCATTTTTAGGATATTCAGCTGTCAAAATCTTATCCATCAGCAACCAACATGTCAAAAATAAGGGCTTCGTTAAATAACTTGTGCTGCATCTATATAATGGAATGCACTACTTATAAATGGTCTCAGAGAAGAATATTTAATGACATGAGAAAAAGTTAAAGTTAAGTTTTTTTTTTAAAAAAGAAAACCTGTGTGTGTGTGTGTGTGTGTGTGTGTGTGTGTGTGGTATAATCTATAGGTCAGCCGAAAGGTGTCTCTCTAGCCCTCTCACCCCAAAGGTTGGACTCTAACCTCGTAGCTAAATGGCATTCGTGTCCAAGTTTTCCCAAGATTAAGGGGTTTCTTAAGACACCATGGCTCAACCCAGGACAGTCCTGGCCATATTGGGACAGTAACCCTAATCAGAGCCATTTCCAATGTCTGAGGAGCTGAGTCAAGTCCTCCCTGCCACCACCCATTGCTGCGCTGGCCAGGACCTAAAGTAAGGTCATAGTAAGCTCTGCAAATATTTTGCTGCATCACACTGAACCTGGAACACCGTTCCCAACACTTTGCCCAGGGCTCCGTTGTCAGCCCTGTACCGCCGTCAGCATCTCTGTACTTTCCATCAACACAGCACAAAGACGTATTTGCAAATGGTGCGGAAGATGGAAATGGGTATTAACAAACTCTCAAATCCAAAATGTCTCTGGGACGGAAACTAGAGCCAAGCCCAAGATACAGTGGGTGACATCAGCATCATGCCTGAATAAGAAGTTTCTCGTTCATGTCCCCGTCCCCAACGACAGTTTGGTATCCACTCACAGGCAAAAGTGCCTTTGTGGGAGCAATGGATTCCAGCACCATACACCAACGGACTCAGGAGAAGTGTTACCCACCGACAGAGCGGGCAAGAGGCATACGGCCCTCAGTCCTGCCGCGGACCCCGCAGTGACCTATGGACTGGCTCTAGCCCTTCCTGGTCACATCCCAAGATCCCCTAGAAAACACTGCCTTAGACATTCACGCACAGATGACAGAGCGTTTGTGGAACTCCAGGTTTTCAGTTGACAAGTTCCAGCACATTGTTGGAGAAAAAATATACGAGTTGGGATGCACTGAAGAGAGCAAGAGGAACAGCATGACTTTACCTGCACCACCCCTCTTCCGAGACAACACAACAAGAGGCCAAGAAAGATCTCAGCCCGTGATTTTTCCCTCCCAGGAAAGAAAGAGCATGTCAGTGAGTGTCCAGATTGCCCAGTTGTGTGAGACACTGGCAAAAAGGCAGAGGACCGAATAGTGAGCTGTGTTATTGAAGGACGGGAAGGTATTGGGAAAGCAACACTTACTACTCTTGGAAAGTATTAAAGGGACGTAGATGGAGGGATGCACGATGGGCTCCATCAAGAAGCCTGCCTCCGAGCCACCAGGAGCACCTCAACCTCGGATCTTTCCAGCTGGCCATGACACCACGAGCAATCCTTGCACCTCACCCACACACACCGCCACCCTGTGGTTGGCCACCTATGCATGCGCCTGCTGGGGGCAAGAGCAAGCTTTGGCAGGTGACTAGTGAGCACATGCAGAAAAGGGACCCAAAGCTATGGGTCAGGAAGAGACCACAAACTTGAGCTTTAGTGCTACCTTTGCGGGGGTAAGGGTGGAAAGTAAGGCTGTCAGCACTCTCCCTGGGGCTTTGCAAGACGGAGAGAAGGCATACAAGCTTAAGAATTCTGCCACAAGAGGGAGTAAGGAGTGTGGAGAAGGTGTACCCATCCAAGCTTCAGAATCTCTAGCAGAACTGACAGAAGATATTTCTCTCCCAAGAGCAGGTAGTAAAGACTGGAGAAGGTGACTGCTACTTCAAATGTGAAGGCAGGGCTGCAAAACTTCAAGGAACACGAAAAATCAATGTAACATGACACCAACAAAGGATCACAGAATCTTCTAGTAACTCATCCCAAAGACATGGAGATCTACAGTGTGCCCGACAGAGAATTCAAAATAGCTGTGTTAAGGAAACTCACTAAGGTACAAGAAAACACAGAATAACAATTCAAAGAAATAGGAGAAACGATACATGAACAAAATAAGAAGCTTAACAAAGTGATAGAAATCGTTTTAAAAAACAAATGCTAGAGCTGAAAAATATAATGAATGGAATGGAGGGGGGATGCATTAGGGAGCATCAACAACAGAATGAATCAAGCAGAAGAAAAAAGTCTTTGAGTTAGAAGACAGGAACCTTGAAATTATCCAGTCAGAGAAGAACAAAGAAAAAAGAATGAAAAACAGGATCTATGGGATACCATCAAAAAACCAATGGCAAATGATTACAGTTCCAGAGGAGAAGAGAGGGAGAGGGGGCAGGAAGATTATTTAAAGAAATAATGGTCAAGAACTTCCCAAGTCTGGGGAAGTTAATGAAGCTCACGTGTCACCAAACAAATTCAAAGAGATCCTCTCCAAGACATATTACAATAAAATTTTCAAAAATCAAAAAACATTTTTTTAAACCAGAAAGAGAAAATAAGCTTGTAGCTTAAAAGTAAACTTCCAAAAGGCTTTTGCAGCTAAGAAAAAATATAAACACTGGTAAAGGTAAGTATACAACTTCTGAATGCTCTAGTGCTATAATATGGTGGTGTATTAGCCACTTAACGTTAGTATAACTACTGAGAAATGGAGTACTAAAAATAACAATAACTAAGGCAAGATGGATACCCTCTGGGACCTTAGGGCTATGTGGGGTCTCATGGTGACCATAATTGAGGCCCCCTGGCCAGTGGCAGTTTGCAGAAAGTTGTTGGCCTCAGGATGATGGCCTGATGGGTAAGGATGGGCCCTGTTCAGTAGGCTGGGAGGACTTGATGACTGAGGGTAAGAGTGAGTTATGCACCTGAGTGTTGCATGATTTGACATCCAGGCTCCTTTGGATCAGTCCTGAGTCTGGGCCATGGAGGGACAGACCAGTCCAAACTTTAAAATAAATAAATAAATAAATAAATAAATAAATAAATAAGTAAATAAATAAATAACTACGGTCACAATAATTGTTACTGGATATATCACATAAAAAGAGATAAATTGCCACATCAAAAACATAAAAGGAGGGAGTAAAAAGGCAGAGCTTTTTAATGTGATCAAAGTTGAATTGTTATTGGCATAAAATAGACATATCAATAAGATGTTTTATGCAAACCTCATGATAACCACAAAGCAAGCCTGCAGTCAGTTCACAAAAGATAAAAGAGAGGGAATCAAGGCATAACACTGTGGAAAATCATGTATTCACGAGGGCTGGCACCAAGAAAAGAAGAAAGGAACAAGAAAACTGCAAAATATCCAAAAAATCATGAATAAACCAGCATTTGTAACTCTAACCTATGAATAATTACTCCAAATATAAAGGGATTCAATTCTCCAATCAAAAGAAATAGAATGGCTGGATGGTGGTGGGGTGGGGCAGGACAAGAATCAACTATATGATGCCAACAGCTTTAAGGACACACATCGTTTCAAAGTGAAGGGCTGGAAAAATAAATTCCATGCATGAGGAAAATAGACAGTAGGGTAGCTATACCTACATCAGACAGAAAAAGGCGTTAAGTTAAAAATGGTAATAAGACTAAACGTCATTATATGATAAGAGAGATCAATCCATCAAGAAGATATAACAATCATAAATATATATGCACCCAACATCAGAGCACCTAAACGTATTAAACAAATACTAACAAATCTGAGAGGAGAAATAGACAACAATACAATAACTGTGGGGAACTCCAGTGCCCCATTTTCAGCAATGGCTAGATTATACAGTCAGAACATCAACAAGAAAATGTTGGCCTTGAATCATACATCATACCAAATGGACCTAACAGACATTTATAGAACATTCCATTCAAGAGCAGCAGAATACACATTCTTCTCAATTGCACATGGAACATTCCCCGAGATAAATCACATAATAAGACACAAAACAAGCCGTGGCAAATTTAAGAAGATTGAAATCATACCAAGTATCTTCTTTAACCACATGGTGTAAAACTAGAAAACAACAGCAAAAGGAAAGCTGGAAATTTCACCAGCATGTAGAAATTAAACACACTCCTGAGAAACTAGTGGGTCAAAGAAGAAATCAAAATTTAAATTTTTAAAAAATGTTTTATTTATTTTTTGAGCACGAGAGAGAAAGAGCATGAGTGGGGGAGTGAGAGAGAGGGTGACACAGAATCTGAAGCAGGGTCCAGGCTCTGAGCTGTCAGCGAGCCCGATGCAGGACTCGAACTCGCATACTATGAGATCATGACCTGAGCCGAAGTCGGTCACTTAACCAATTGAGCCACCCAGATGCCTCAAAAAATGTTTCAAAAGAAATAATAATGGAAACACAATGCACCAAAACCTATGGATACTGAAAACGCAGTTAGGAGGAGGAATTTTACACCAATCAAGGTATATGTTAAGAAAACAGAACAATCTCAAATAAGTAACCTGACTTTGGATCTCAAGGAACCAGAAAAATGAAGAACAAACTATGCCCAAATTTAGCAGAAGGAAGGAAACAACAAAGACCAGAGCAGAAATAAATGAAATAGACACTAGAAAAAACAATAAACAAGATCAGTGAAACTAAGAGCTGTGTTTTTAAAAATATTAAATTTACAAACCTTTAGCTGGTTAAATTAAAAGAGAGAGAAGACTCAAATACATAAAATCAGAAACCAAAAAGACATGTCATTAATACCACAGATATACAAAGTATCATAAGATACTACTTTGAACAATTACACACCAACCTAGAAGAATTTGGACAACCTAGACGATATGGATAAATTCCTAGAAACATACAACCTACCACGACTGAATCAGGAAGAAACAGAAAATACGAACAGACCAATGACAAGTAAGGATATTGAATCAGTAATCAAAAACCTCCCAACACAGGAAAACTCAGGACCAGATGGCTTTGCTGATGAATTCTGCCAAACATTTCAAGAAGAATTAATACCAATCCTTCTCAGAGTCCTCCAAAAAAAATTGAAGAGAAAGAAACACTTCCAAACTCATTTCATGAGGCCATCATTACCCTTATACTAAAGCCAGATAAGGACACTATGAGAAAAGAAAACAGGCCAACATCCCTGATGAATACAGATGGAAAAACTCTCAGCAAAATATTAGCAAATCAAATTTAACAACACATTGAAAGGGTCATATACCATGATCAAGTGGGATGCAAGCATGATTCAACAGGCACGGATCAATAAATGCGATATGTAACATTAATAGATGAAAGATAAAAATCACGATCATCTCCGTAGATGCAGAAAGGGCATTTGACAAAACACAGCATCTTTTCATGATAAAAATGCTCAACACATTGGGTATAGAAGGAACATACTTCAGTATAATAAAGGCCATATATAACAGGCTAACCGCTAACATCATACTCAACACGTTTAGAAGTTTGAAAACTAAGATCAAGAATAACACATGGGGGGGGGGGTCACCTGGGTGGCTCAGTCAATTAAGCATCTGACTCTTCCTTTCGGCTCAGATCATAATCTTGTGGTTCATGAGTTCAAGCCCCACAGCGGGCTCTGTGTAAGCAGTGCAGAGCCTTCTTGGGATTCTCTCTCTCTCCCTCTTCCTCTGCCCCTCCCACATCTCTTGTCCTCTCAAAATAAATAAATAAACTTTAAAAAATAAGAATAACACACGGCAAGGGGTGCCTGGAGGACTCTGTCGGTTGAGTGCTCAACTCTGGATTTCAGCTCAGGTCATGATCTCACGGTTGTGGGTTCAGGCCCTGCAACAAGCTCTGCACTGACAGTGTGGAGCCTGCTTGGGAGTTTCTCTCTCCTTCTCTCTCTCTCTGCCCCTCCCAACTCATGCTCTCACTCTCTCTCTACAAATAAATAAATAAGCATTTTTTTAAAAGAAAGAATAACACAAAGATGTCCACTCTCAGCGCTCCTATTCAACATAGTACAGGAAACTCAGAGCAATCAAGCAAGAAAAAGAAATAAAAGGCATCTTAAGTGGGGAAAAAAAGTAAAATTACCTTTGTTTGCAGATGATACAATCTTATATATAGAACATTCACTATGGCCAAGCTACAGAAACAAATTAAGTGTCCGTCAACAGATGAATGTTGGGGGGGCCTGGGTGGCCCAAGCTGGCTAAGCGTCGCCTCTTGATTTCGGCTCAGGTCATGATCTCACAGTTTCGTGAGTTAGAGCCTCACGTCAGGCTCCATGCTAACAGCACAGAACCTGCTTGGGGTTCTTTCTCTCCCTCTCTCTCTGATCCTCACCCACTTGCATGCTCTCTGTCTCTCTCAAAACAAGTAAAGGCATTAAATTAAATTAATTAAATTAAAAATAGACAAATGAATAAATGTACACAATGTTCTATGTCAATTACATCTCAATAAAGCTGGGGAGGAAAAACTCAAGATGTGATAGATAAGCAAGGAAAAATATCAACAGCTCAAGTTACCGAGTTGAAGCTATTTTTTCTTTTTGAGAGAGAGAGGGCGCAAATGACAAGGGGCAGAGAGAGAGAGAGAGGGAGAGAGAGAGGGAGAGAGAGAGAGAGAATCCCACGAGGAACAGAAAGAGAGAAACAAGCAGGGCTCACCCGAAGCGGGGCTCGTGCTCACCCATATGGGATTCAAACTCATGAACCTTCAGATCATGACCTGAGCCGAAGTCAGAGGCTTAACCGACTGAGCCACCCAGGTGCCCAAAGCATTTTTTTAAAAAAAATCAATATGCTAGCACTGACTAAGGGCACCTGATAAGACAGGTCACATGAAAAATAACTGAACTGAGTATTTTAGTTTGCGGAAAGTTTATATAAGACAAGAGGATTAAATGCAGCTGCCAAAAAAAAAAAGAAAACATAGTCATTGACATGGCAATAGATGTATCGTGCCCAGAATGAATGAAATCCAGACCACGTCTACCCCTTATGATGGAGATCACTTCAGTACTCGTTGGTTCTCGCCATGCATCAGAATCACCCAGAAGACTTGTTAGAGCGCAGATTGCCGGGACCCACCACAAAGTTTCTGCTCAGGAGGTCTGGGATGAGACCCAGGAGTTTGCATTTCTAGCAAGTTCCCAGATACAGTTTGTCTTATGGCCAAGCTTTGAGAACCTCCAAGTTAGAACACTGTCAGAGGGTGCGCCGCGCAATGGCAAATTGCTCTAGAGGCAGTATGATACGAGGAAATGTCCGAAGAAGTGAATATATTCAGGCCGATGAGAATTACACGGTGACCCGCTACCCGTATTTGAAGGCTTATGTGGCAGAACCAATGGACTTATCGGCTGCTTTTCTACAGGCAAAACTAGAGTGAAAACTAATTGAAAATTACAAAGAGGCGAGTTTGAGCTCAATGCAAGGGCATATTTTCTGTCAGCATCATTCAAAAATAGAATTGGTGAATTTTTTCAAAATCGGGTTATAGATTTGGATGGATGAATGGATGCCTTTTTATGAATATATGTATCCTTTTTTAAAACTTGGATTATTAATATATACCAAAAGTTTAGCCATGCTTATGTTTGGGTGGGGGTACGACAGATTTTTTCCTTCCTTTTGGTTATTTGTATGATCTAATTTTACCACAATGAATATGGATGATTTATGTAAGAAAATACTAAAGCTAAAAAAAAAAAAAAAAGAAACATGAAATGTGCTGCTTTGTAGGGTAGATAGGTGGCTCTCTGTTACCTAAAGTGATCAAGCAGAAGCTAGCGAAAAATCTTAGTAAATTACTTAGAGAAATGGTTCTCAAATTTAAAAAACATCACGGTCTCCTGGGGGGCTTGTTAAAATACAGAGTGCTAGGCTCCGCTCTCAGAGTTCTGGTTTCGGGCCAGAGAATGTGCATTTCTAACAAGTTTTCCGTCTTGTTGTTGCCACTGGTCTGGAGGCCACAATGTGAGTAGCTCGGGTGTGGTAGGCATCCTTCTAAATCGACTCCCAATGATTCCCATCTCCTGGAATTCATGCCCTTATATAATCCTCTCCTTTGGAATATTTTTTAATGTGTATTTAATTTTGAGAGAGAGAGAGAGACAGAGCGTGAGCAGGAGTGTGAGAGAGAGGGAGACACAGAATCCAAAGCAGGCTCCAGGCTCTGAGCTGTCAGCACAGAGCCCGACACAGGGCTTGAAGTCACAGACTGCGAGATCATGACCTGAGCCGAAGTTGTTCGCTAAACCGACTGAGCCACCCAGGCGCCCCATATAATCCTCTCTTTTGAAGGCAAACCATAAAAGACTCTTAACTACAGAGAACAAACTGAAGGGTGCTGGAGGGAGGGTGGGGGGGATAGATTACATGGGTGATGGGCCCTAAGGAGGGCACTTTTTGGGGTGAGCACTGGGTAGGTTGGACCTAATAAGGGCTTGCTTCTAACAAATAAAATGTAACCGCAGTGATATAACGTGACTACTGAGAGGAGACTATGAAAGACGGTGAGGGACTTCCGCTTCCAGAAAGATGTATAGAACTACATTTCCCTATCACTCCTACTAAATACAACTGAACACCCTGGACATTACACATAAATAAACACAAGAAAACATTGAAAAGTGGGAAGAAGAAGACTCATGAGCTAAGGAAGTTGAGACTTAAGGAATGACATGGTCGTGAGCTCCCTGTGTTTTCTTGTGGCCCCATATACTCAAGACTGGAAAAGCCAATTGACAGAGATTTTTTTAGAGCCCCAAACAAAACCATATCTCTCTAACCAAAGGACCAGGAAAAGGCAGCCTAGAGAGACAGAAAAAAACTGTGGCTTATCCCCACCAGCAAGGCCAAGGGGAGAACCCAGATTTCCACCCTTACCAGTCTATAATGAGGTACCCCAACAACCTCCCTCCTCCATTGGGGTGATGTCAGAGAAGGCCAAGTGGGGAGCCAAGACTTCTGTGCCCACCAGGCAGTAACAAGGTGTACCCACTCTCCCGCAACCATCGGTCCAGACCTCGTGGGGAATCTGGACGTCAATCCCACCCAGTGGTAATGAAGCGCCCACTTTTTCTCCCTGACAGGGCCGTATCAGAGGGCCTAGAAGAGAGTCAGGACAAGGCCATGACAGAGCCTGTCCAAGGCCCTTGGAGTATCAGTGGAGGCCACAATGGGAAGTAATAATGGGGCATTTGTGAGTTTCCAGCCAGGGTAAAAATCAGCAGAGGCTGGCAGGGCGGGGGAGGGGGGGGGATCAGGATCGCCTACAGCTCCTCAGCTGTCAACAATGGCTAAATGGGAGCCTGAACTTGGCTAAGCAGGAGCCTGAACTTCCCTCTGGAGGTAATGCGATGGCTGTCTCCCTGCTTGTCCCTTTCCAGTTCTGTGTCAGAAAGGGAGCTAAAACATAAGAGTTAAATAAGATCTTGGATCTCAGAGTATCAAAAATATCCAGATTTCAATCGAAAATCGCTCATCAGAGGCGCCTGGGTGGCTCAGCCGGTTAAGCGTCCAACCTCGGCTCAGGTCATGATCTCACGGTTAGTGAGTTCAAGACCCCGCGTCAGGCTCTGTGCTGACAGCTCGGAGCCCGGAGCCTGCTTCGGATTCTCCGTCTCCCTCTCTCTCTGCCCCTCCCCCACTCTTGCTCTGCCTCTCTCAAAAATAAATAAACATTAAAAATATGTTTTAAAAAAGAAAAAAAAAAGAAAATCGCTCATTATACCAAAAACTAGGAAAAGTTCAACTCGAATGAAAAGACGATCAATAGATGCTAACAGCAGTATGACAAAGATGTTGAAACTATCTAACAAAGATTTTAAAGCAGCCATCATAAAAATCTGTCAATGATCAGTTACTAAAACATCTGACACAAATTTAAAAAAATAGGAAGCCTGGGGCGCCTGGGTGGCTCAGTCAGTTAAGCATCTGACTCTTGATTACAGCTCAGGTCATGATCTCACAGTTCATGAGTTCGAGTCCCGCATCAGGCTCCATGCTGACGGCACAAAGCATGCTTGAGATTCTTTCTCTCCACCTCTCTCTGCCTCTCCCTCATTTGCGTGCTCTCTCTCTGTCTCAAAATAAATAAATAAACTTTAAAAAAATAGGAAGACCGAGTAAAGAAATAGAAAGTCCCAGAAAAGAAATAAGATACAAAGAAGAAAATAGAAATTTTAGAACTGAAAAATACACTAGCTGAAATTAAGACTTAATGGAAAGACTTAATGGAATGGAGGGAACAAAGAAAATAATTGGTAAACTTGAAGATACATCAATAAAAATTACCCAATCTGACAACAGAAAAAAATGTATTGGAAAAATATAAACACGGCTTTTGTGACCTATGGAAATACAATAAAAGATCTAACAAACCTGTCATCAGAGTGTGGATAAGAAAAGAGAAAGAAGGAGGGGTTGAAAAAGTATTTGAATAAATAATGGCTGAAAAGTTTTCAAATTTCAAAAAAGACATAAACCTACATATTCAAGAAGTTGAGTGAATTGCAAACAGAATAAGCCCAAAGAAATGCACTCTCATAGACAAAAGTTCTGAAAACTAAACACAAAGAAAAAAATATTGAAAGCAGCCAGAGACTAACCAATAGGCAAAGAACAATTTGAGTGAAAGTGCATTTCTCGTTAGAAATCATATAAGCCAGGGGCGCCTGGGTGGCTTAGTCGGTTAAGCGTCCGACTTTCGCTTGGGTCATGATCTCGCGGTTCGTGGGTTCGAGCCCCGAGTCGGGCTCTGTGCTGACTGCCAGCTCAGAGCCTGGAGCCTGTTTCGGTCTGTGACTCCCTCTCTCTCTGACTCTCCCCTGCTCACGCTGTCTCTCTCTCTCTCCTAGAAATAAATTAAAAAAAAAAAAACATTAAAAAAATTAAAAAAAAAAAAGAAATCATATAAGCCAAAAAGAAATGAAACATTTTTAAAGTGCTAAAAGAAAAGAATTGTCAGCCAGAATTCTATATCCACAGAAAGTATCCTTCAAGAACAAAGGGCAAATAAAACATTTCCAGATGAAGGGAAACTAAGAATTTCTCACTAACAGACTTACCCTAAAAGAATAACAGAAGGGCATTCTCTAAGCGGAAAGGAAATGACAAAAGAAGAAATCTTGTATCATCAAGAAGGAAGAAAGAACAATAGATTGAGGCTCCTGAGTGGCTCAGTCGGTTAAGCGTCTGACCTGGGCTCAGGTTATGGTCTCACGGTCTGTGAGTTCAAGCCCTACGTCGGTCTATGTACTTACAGTTCAGAACCTGGAGCCTGTTTTCGATTCTGTGTCTCCCTCTCTCTCTGCCCCTTGCCCGCTTGCACTCTCTCTCTCTCTCTCAAAAATAAACATTTAAAAGAAAGAACAATGGAAAGAGTAGCATCATGGGTGAATACAATACACTTTCCTTTTCCTCCTGAGTTGTCTAAAATGTGCTTGATTAAAAAAAAATTTTTTTTTTTAGTGTTTATTTGTTTTTGAGAGGGAGAGAGTCTAAACGGGGGAGGCTCAGAGAGAGAGAGGGAGACACAGAATCTGAAGCCTGCTCCAAGTTCCAAGCTGTCAGATCGTGGCCCAAACCCACAAACTGCCAATTTCATGGCCTGAGCTGAAGTCCGACACTTAACCGATTGAGCCACCCAGAGGCGCTCCTAAAATGTGCCTGACTTTTTAAATAAAAATTACAACACGATCTAGCATGGCCCTAAATGTAAATAGAGGGAATGTTTAAGACAATTACAAGTGGGGGAGCTAAAATTTCTATACTTTTCTTAAACTTTTGACATCACTAAACTGGGATATAAGTGGTGTATATATAATATAATACTTGGAACAACCTCTAATAAAGCTGTACAAAGAGATACACTTAAAAACACTATAGAGGGGCGCCTGGGTGGCTTAGTCGGTTAAGCGTCCGACTTTCGCTTAGGTCATGATCTCGCGGTTCGTGGGTTCGAGCCCCGCGTAGGGCTCTGTGCTGACTGCCAGCTCGGAGCCTGGAGCCTGTTTCAGTCTGTGACTCCCTTTCTCTCTGACCCTCCCCTGCTCACGCTGTCTCTCTCTCTCTCTCCCCTAGAAATAAATTTAAAAAAACATTAAAAAAAAAAAGCAAACACTATACATAACTCAAAATGGAATTCTAAAATGTTCAAGTGGTCCCCAAGAAGGCAGAACAAAGAAAACAGACAGAACAAACAAAAGTAAAATTAAATGGCATATGTAAGCCCTAATTTTCAATAGTTGCATTACATGTTAATAATCTAAATATACCAATGAAAAGACAGGGATTGGCAGTGTGGATCAAAAGTAAAATAAACAGAGCATGACACAACAGTATTGTTACAAGGAACATGTTTCGAATATAACAGTAATTAGGTTGAGATGGAAAAAGATGTACCACACACACATTCATCAAAAGAAAGCAGTAATAGCTGTGTTAATATCATATAAAGTAGACTTCAGGGCAAAGAAAATTGTCAAGGACAGAGAGGGATGTTACATAGGGATTAAAAGACCAATCCATCATGAAGACATAGTCATCTTAAAGGTGTACTCTATGGGTGCCTGGGTGGTTCAGTCGGTTGAGCCCCCGACTTTGGCTCAGGTCATGATCTCACGGTTCATGGGTTCGAGCCCTGCGTCGGGCTCTGTGCTGACAGCTTGGAGCCTGGAGCCTGCTTCAGATTCTGTGTCTCCCTCTCTCTCTGCCCCTCCCCTGCTCATCCTCTACCTCTCTCTGTCTCAAAAATAAAATAAAACATTAAAAAGAGTTTTTTAAAAAGGTGTACACTAAACAACACAGCTACAAAATGTGTAGAGCAAAAACTGATACAATTGAAAAATCCACAATTATAGTCCATCTACAATGGATATGCAACTAGATAAAAACCAGCAAAGACATAGAAGAACCAACAAAATGTCAACCAACAGGACGTAATCAGCATTTATACAACACTCAGGCCAGCAAGAGCCAACGGCACATTCTCTCCAAGAGCTCATGAAACATACACCAAAACAGATATCCTGGACCATAAATAAACCTGTACAAATCTGAAATAAGGACTTTAAATGATACAGAGTGTATTTCCAGACCACAGTGGAATCCAACTGACAATCAGTAACATTAAGAAAGCAGAAAAACGTCCAAACACTTGAAAACTACACAGCACACACTGAAATAATTCATGGGTCAGAGAAGAAGTCTCAAGGGACATTTTTGAAGCACATTGAACTGAATGCAAATAGAAATACAGTGTGTCCCATCCCCAAAGGCAAAGGAATCAAGAACAAAAATGAACTATTGGGACCTCATCAAGATTAAAAACTTCTGCACAGCAAAGGAAACAATCCATAAAACTAATAGGCAACCGATGAAATGGGAAAAGATAGTTGCAAATGACATATCAGATAAAGGGCTAGTATCCAAAATCTATAAGGAACTCACCAAACTCCACACCCGAAAAACAAACAATCCAGTGAAGAAATGGGCAGAAGACATGAACAGACACTTCTCCAAAGAGGACATCCAGATGGCCTACAGACACATGAAACGATGCTCAACGTTACTCATCATCAGGGAAATACAAATCAAAACCACACTGAGATACCACCTCACGCCAGTCAGAGTGGCTAAAATGAGCAAATCAGAGAACTCTAGATGTGGGTGAGGATGTGGAGAAACGGGCACCCTCCTACACTGCCGGTGGGAATGTAAACTGGTGCAGCCCCTCTGGAAAACAGTGTGGAGGTTCCTCAAAAAATTAGCCATAGAACTCCCCTATGACCCAGCAGTAGCACTGCTAGGAATTTACCCAAGGGATACAAGAGTGCTGATGCATAGGGGCACATGGACCCCAATGTTCACAGCAGCACTCTCAACAATAGCCCAAACATGGAAAGAGCCTAAGTGTCCATCAACAGATGAATGGATCAAGAAGATGTGGTTCATCTATACGATGGAATACTCCATGGCAATGAGAAAGAATGAAATCTGGCCATGTGTAGCAACATGGATGAACTTGAGTGTGTTATGCTGAGCGAAATAAGTCAGGCAGAGAAGGACAGCTACCATATGTTTGCACGTATAGGAGGATTAGGAGGAACTTAACGGAGGACCATGGGGGAGAAGAAGGGGGGAAATAGTGGGGGAGAGGGAGGGAAGCAAACCATGAGAGACTCTTGAATGCTGAGAACAAACTGAGGGCTGTTGGGGGTGGGGAGAGGGGAAGGGGGGGTAATGGGCATGGAGGAGGGCACTTGCAGGGATGAGCACTGGGTGTTGTATGGAAATCAACTTGGCAAAAAACTATTGAAAAAAAAAGAAAAGAAATACAATGTGTCCAATTTTGTGGGCTACAGCTAATGTAGTGTCCAACGATACATTTCTCATGTAAAATGCTTATGTCAAAATGAGGAGAGTTGTCAAATAAGTCATCTAAGATCCTGTCTCAAGAAACTCAAAAAAGAGGAGCACCATAAATGCAAAGCCAGCAGAAGGAAAGAAATAATAAACATAGAGCCTGCTTAAGATTTTCTTTCTCTCTCCCTCTGCCCCTCTCTCCCACTTTCTCTCTCTCTCTCTGTCTCTCTCTCTCTCAAAAAAAAAAAAAAGAAAAAAAGAAAAAAATGTACAGGACTTAGATGCTGAAAACCACAAAATCCTGACGAAAGAAACAAAAATCTAAGTAAATGGACATAACACGTTTATGCAATTGAAGACTAAACATAATAAAGAAGTCAATTCTCCCCAAATTGATATACAGATTTAACTCAATCCCTGTCAAAATTCCAGCAAGATTTTTACAGATATAGATGAGATTATTCTAAAATTTATATGGAAAAGCAAGTGAACTAAAATAGCTAAAATAATTTTGGAAAAGAAGAAAGTTGGAGGAATCAGCCTACCCGATTTCAAAACATAGTCTATGGCTACAATAATCATGACTGTGTGACATTGACAGAAGAATAGACACATAAGCCAATGGAATGGAATTGAGAATCCAGACATAGCCACCTGCAATTACAGACAACTGATTTTTGACAAAGGTGCAAAGGCAATTCAATGGAAAACGATAGTTTTTTCAATAAACGGTGCTGGAGAGATTGGATATCTATCGGCAAAAAATATGAACCTTGCCTGACCTAACCACATCTTACACAAAACCTAACTCAAAAGACTTAAATGTAAAACGTAAAACCATAAAAACTTTTATAAGAAATCGAACGAGAAAAATCTTTGGGACCTAGGCTAGGTGAAGAGTTCTCGGACACTAAAAGCATGATCCGTAAAAGGGAAAGGTGACAACGTGGACTTCATCAAAATTAAAAATGCTGACGCTGGGGGTGCCTGGGTGGCTCAGTCGGTTAAGCATCCAACTTCGGCTCGGGTCGTGATTTCACGGTTCTTGGGTTCGAGCCCCGCAACGGGCTCTGTGCTGACAGCTCGGAGCCTGGATCCTGCTTTGGGTTCTGTCTCCCTCTCTCTCTGCCTCTCTGCCTCTTGTGTGTGCGCTCTCTCTCTCTCTCTCACACACACACACACACACACATAAAAAATAAATAAATAAATAAATAAATAAATAAATAAATAAATAAATAAATATTTTTTGGAAATGTTGACTCTGCAGAAGACCCTGTTAAGAAGGTGAAAGACAAGTTGCCACCCAGGAGAAAATATTTGCAAGCCACATATCCAACACGGAACTCGTATCTATATAAAAAATTCCCACGACTCCAGAATTAAAAACAAACACAAGGGGCGCCTGGGTGGCTCTGTCGGTTAAGTGTCTGACTCCTGCTCTCGGCTCAGGTCATGATCTCACGGCTCTTGACTTCGAGCCCCACATCAGGCTCCCAGAGCCTGCTTGGGATTCCTTCTCTCCCTCTCTCTGCCCCTCCTCTGCTTATGTTCTCTGAATGAATGAATGAATGAATGAATGAATGAATGAATGAACAAATGAACGAACGAACGAATGAATGATGAACTTGAAGTTTGTACCTCTTAAAAACACACACACACAGCCAGACATTTCACTGAGGAGGAGAGACAATTCGAGAATAAGCGCGTGTTTAACCATCAGAGAACTGCCGTTAGCCTGCTCTTCCCGCCAAGCTTTAGCAAAACTTGCCAATTCTCCTGATCCTCCGCCCAGTCTTATCTGCCTTTCCACCTCCTCTCCTATCCCAAGCCTGCGTTCCCTGATCTGGTCCTCACAGGCTCGCTCTCTCGCTATTCCGAAATTAACACTCCCTTCCGCTCCATGCGGTGGACCTTATCTTGCTGTCAGTCATGCGGCAGGAAATGCCACCGAGTCCTGCAGGCCATGGAGAAGTGAGGCAGGATGGGGAAGGGAAGAGGGACCCGGCCGGCCGTGGTGGGGAGGAGCAAAAGAATCTCTGTGGTGCTCCCTCATCACATCAGAGGCCACTGGCTTCTCTTCCCCTCCCTTCTCAGGCCTGGGAGAGGAGCTGAAGCATGGACTCGCTTGAGTTCTTCTATTCCCCGAGCAGCCACAAGTTCTTGCCATTTGAATCAGTGTCAGATGTGGCACAGAACGGCCGGCAAACCGACCTCGAGTTATTTCATAGCCAAACAGAGTCAACGGGGGGGCTGGCCTGGCTAGCCATGGGGCAGGCCAACGTGTCCGCCGCAGATGGGGGAAGTTGGGTTGTGTGTCTGTGTGGGGGGCGGGGGGGAAGGATCCGTAGGGACAGATGTACTCAGAACTGAAACAGCAGAGGGCGGAGGCCTTCAGGATCCTTTGAAAACTCCCAGGTGGAGCCCAGGTCGGACATACATCCTGCATGGGCCTTTCCTGCCGAGCCAGGATATCCTGTGTTTGTCGACAGGACTGCACAGGGAAGCCCTGACCATTGTCCTCCCCAAAATCTGCCAGTCAGCCCTTCCCCAGCCCTCGGCAGCCGCCCCAGACGAAGGAAGAGTAACTCTGGAAACGATGTTATCAGCATCCTCCATGGACTTCCTCACCTCCTTCCCAGCCCCGTCAGCCCCCCCGCTTCTTAGCATCTTCCAACAGAAACCGGGGAGGCTGGGACGGGGTCAGCGCCCTGAAGCCAGCCCCCTGTCTTTTGCCAAGACCTACCCCCGCGCAGCCCCGAGTGGGCAGCTGAAGGCTGTGGCTGGGATCCCGAGCCCGAGATGGGGCCCCAGCTGGGGCCTAAGGCTGCCAGCCTCTGCCGGGGCCGGCCGCTCCTGCTCCTGTGGGTCTCAGCCCTGAGCCGTTGCGTGTCCTCGCCGGCTTCTCCCTCTCCGTCTCTGGGGCCCCGAATCAGAACCAGCTACAATTTCGGAAGGACTTTCCTCGGTCTTGACAAATGCAATGCCTGCATCGGGACATCAATTTGCAAGAAGTTCTTTAAAGAAGAAATCAGGTCAGAATCTCCGTTGGCTAACTCGGAGGGGCAGAATCCGGTTCCCTTCGTGTGATGGTGTGTCCAGGAGTTTGTTGGGAAGGAGTCAGGGTGTAATTCACGGGTGGGAGCCGAGGCACGGGCATTGAATCACAGGGGCGATCGGTTCAAGTTGGGGTGCAGAGGGGGAGAAGGTACGAAGCTGAATTTTAACCCTAAATGCTAAATCCCAAGTTTTCTTTTGAAGTGGGAACTTAGAGTGTTCCTTCCTATGAATGGAGTAGCCTGGGATTATTGAGTTTACCAAGTTCGTTTCTCTTAAAAAGGAGGAAATAAAATTGCTAGAGGGCCTACTATGTGACAGACATTTGAAAGCTATTTTTTATGTTTACTTATTTATTTCAAGAGACAGCGAGAGAGCGCCGGTGCATGTGTGAGTGGGGGAGGGGCAGAGAGCATGGGAGAAAGAGAATCTCAAGCACTGTCAGCGCAGAGCCCGACTCCGGGCTCAATCCCAGGAACCGTGAGATCACCACCTGAGCTGAAACCAAGAGTCGGACGCTTAACCGACCGAGCCACCCAGGCGCCGCCAAGTTATTTTTATTTACTCCTGGTCACCATCCTGGAAGTTAATGTTTTGCACTTATTCAGAGAGTGAACCGAGACAGCAGGATTAAGTGACTTGCCCAAGGTCACCACCTAGTAAGTGGCAGATCTGGGATTCAGATCAGGACTGTTTACCCTAAAGTTTCTGAGCCAATTTTCTGATCCGGAGGAAAATCCAAATTTAGTAAATGGTGATGCACATGGATGTCACCAAAGGAAGGTATCCCACTCTGGAATGCAAGCGTAGGGAGCCATGTTACAAATAACAGTAATAGGACCTGGTCTGATGCAAGCCAGAAATGAAATGTAGAGGAACCCCCCCCCAAAGCTCCAAGAAGGGGATATTAATTCCAAATGGGCCCTGGGGAAAGGCTTCTCCAGGGGAAGATATTCTGAGCAAGGCCTTTAAAGGATGAGCTGAAATTCAGGAGAAGGTTTTGAGGTAGAAGGACCAGCTAAGGCAATGGCCTGGAGTGTGGGAAGAGGTGAGCAGCACTTAGTTGTTGGAACGTGGGGCTCTTGTGGCAAGGCGTGGCAGATGGAAGAGATTGGAAGAGTCACATGGGGCAGGGACCTTGAATGCCGTGCCAAGGAATTGGGATCTTCACCTGTGGGCCAGTGTTTCCCCGCCTCTCCGATACTAAAGACCCTTCATAATAGGCCCTTTCTCCTCAGTCCTCCCCCCAGGGACCTATCTTAAGCATGTAAGATTTGGTGACCAAGGAAAATGCATTCATTTACAATAATTTGATTTCCAAGCTGGATTCACCAAAGACATATTGGATTATTCAACTAAGTTACCGAACAGATATAACCAATAGAAACTATCAATCAAAAATGTGGAACGTCTTTTGTGAGATGACAGATACTTCATTGATGTGGACTTTTCCCATGAGGCCCTTTTAAAAGGCATTTCAAATGGGGGCGCCTGGGTGGCTTAGTCGGTTAAGCGTCTGACTTTCGCTTAGGTCATGATCTCGCGGTTCGTGGGTTCGAGCCCTGCATCGGGCTCTGTGCTGACTGCCAGCTCAGAGCCTGGAGCCTGTTTCAGTCTGTGACCCCCTCTCTCTCTGACCCTCCCCTGCTCACACTGTCTCTCTCTCTCTCTCCTAGAAATAAATAAAACATTAAAAAATTTTTTAAAAAAAGGCATTTCAAATGGTGCAAAGTTGAAAGACCTTCCCAACTGGGGGAGCTCTTGCAGACGATGGTGAAGGAATTTGGGAGGTAGGGACAAGATGTGCCTTGTGTTAGGGAAGAATCTCATGGAAAGAAGTGTGCAGGGTGGGCTGGTTGATGCTGGCAAGGGCAACCAGACCAAGTTCTCCTCGTCCAGGAGAAAGGTCAACGGGAAGAACGCAGGGCAGGAAGGATGCCGGTCAGTTCAGCTAGAGAGTCATTTTGTTGACTCAACTCAACGTGATGGAAAGTAAAGCTGGAAATGTTGAAAGTGAACTCAAGATTTCCCGCCTAAGAGGGGTGCCTAGGGGGCTCAGTAGGTTGAGCACGGGATTTCAGCTCAAGTCATGATCTCGCGGCTTGTGGGTTCAAGCCCCGCGTCGGGCTCGCTGCTGTCAGCGCAGAACCCACTTGGGATCCTCTGTCCCCCTCTGTTTCTACCCCTCCCCCACTCGTGCTTTCTCTCTCTCTCTCAAAAATAAATAAAACATTAAGAAAACAGATTTCCCCCCTAAGAGATGGGATGGAGAACGTCAAGAACAAAGGTGAAGTGGGCCTGATTCCCTGGAGAAAGGAGGCAGGGAGAATATGGACTTATTTTCAGAGAGGAGGGAGGGAAGTTATGGGATTCAACTGAAGGAGACTCCCAGGGCCACATCCTCCCCTAGGTACATAAACAAGAGTATGTGAATCTTACAGTTGACTCTTCACCAAGTGGCAGTAAATGAAGTTTTTCTCACTGGGAGGGTGTTAGCCATATTCAGGAAGCATTTCCCCAAATAGGTCCGTGTTCCCTTCAGGTTCAGGATATTACTTCAGCTCCCTCGGAATTTATTTTCCACACGCGCCTGAAAGGGATATGTGCAGATACACGCAGGACAGCATGGGGGTGGGGGGGCTGGCAGGATGGCATTGAAGGCTCTCCACGTTGAGAAGGCACATTCCTCAAGCGCAAAGGAGCAGAGAGAGGCAGTGAGTGGGTCTTGTTTCTATTCTTTACCATTTAAGCAACTATTTCCTTATTTTAAAAGTCATGCTTGTTTAGTTTAGAATTTTCAGGAAATACTGATAGGAGAAAAGACAAAATAAAGATCACATATCCGTCCCCCACCAAGGGATCAGCCCTCAATTAACATCCTGGTGTATATCCTTCCCACCTTTTTTTTAAGTGTGGATTTAACATTCTTTCAACACCACTGTGATCATAGTGTGTACACTCTTCTGCAAACCTTTACTTAACAATGTGTCCGGAACGCTTTTGCACATTATTAACTCTTCGTCTTTGAAATTGACCATAGAAACATTTTTCTAGGTAGGTCTCCTTTGGCAACATAAAAAGCCTTTGCACAGCGAAGGAAACCAATAACAAAACAAAACAAAACAATCCACCAAATGGGAGAAGATATTTGCCAATAATGTATCCACAATGAGATTTTTAATGGCTTTGTTAAATCAGCCATAATTGATTTAACCAATCCACTACTATGAGACAACTATGTTTTTTTTTTCTTTTCAGTCTTATAAAATATTATGTTGAACATCCCTGTTGCTAACTTTTTGTGCATATCAGTCATGAATTCCCATGACACACTCCCAAGGGTGGAATTTCTAGGTCAAAAAATATAGCACATTTTTAAGAGATGATATGTATATATCATCCAAATGTAGACTTCTGGCCCTAGAGATGATTTATTGCACACTCACAAATGTTTAATATTACTACTGTTTTTAGTTTGTATTTCTTCTGAGTCGAGCCTTTTTTTTTCAAGCTTACTAGCCATTTCTATTTCTCATTTGCTAAAGTGTCTACAAGTTCATATCCTTTGTCTCTCTGTCTAAATGGTGTGTTTGTTCATCCTGTTCATCTCCAAATATTTTCCCGTTTTTAAAAATTATTATGATGATGAAGCGCCTAGGTGGCTCATTCAGTTAAGTGTCTGACTTCGGCTCAGGTCATGATCTCACGGTTCGTGGGTTTAGGCCTTGCGTCGGGCTCTGTGCTGACACCTCGGAGCCTGGAGCCTGCTTCGGATTCTGTGTCCCCCTCTCTCTCTGCCCCTCCCCTGCTCACGCTCTACCTCTCTCTCTCAAAAATAAGTAAGAATTAAATTAAATTAAGTAAATAAATAAAAGTAAATAAATAAAAATAAAATTTTTAATAATAAAAATAATAACAATTATTATGACGATACCTTAGGAAAAAGCCATCCCAAACGAGCAGATGTTTGGCTGAAATGCTATAACCAGGCAAGCATTAGCATTCCAGGCCAGGTCCTCAGTAAGAATTGGATAATACTTGTTTGTTCAGCAGCAGAGAATGAGCCTGGGAAGCTGAAGATGCGTAACTCGTAGATGACGGTCGTGATTCCTTCCATCCCTTATCTTCTCTTTGGCAAGAATGCTAACGATAAATAAATCGCATGCTTCCCATACTCAACCATTAACCTTTGAGCATCTCAATGTTTTCAGTACCAGTTTTCCCATGCATTCCATGTGGACTTTCAGATCCTGAATGAAAAAGTTAAGGGGAGCCAAAAAAAAAAAAAAAGAGTAAACCGATTGGCATATTCTTCCTCCTGAACACATACCTATCCATGAAATCCTGAGTGATCACACTTAGGCAAGATGTACCGGGACTCGACTGACCAGTACCCGTGTATGTGCAGGTAATAGGTTGTGGTGGAGAGAAGTGGAGGTGGATACTTAGTAGCAGAATTTCTGATCAGAATCGCTCCTATGAATTCCTGGGCTCCTACCAACACAGATGCTTTACCTCGCCTTCCTTATTGTACTCCCTTGGCCGTCCATCCCTACCCCCCACTCTCAAAGTCTTAAGGGATGTTCAAATACTTCTAACTGCGTAGTGGCGTGCTCAGAGTAAAACAAGAAAATCATTAGGCTTGCCTTTGCCTTCCCTTCTCTCTTGCCCTCAGCTGTTTCTTTCATCTCGGAAGGTGATACTAATCACTGCTTAAACTCCTTTCCTCGAATCAATTCAAAGGTCTTGGGAGCTTCAGGGCTCCAGAGATTATGACAAAAGCATCCATTTACACATTCACTAATCCAAACATACATGGCCCATCCATCCATTTACCCATTCATTCAGACATCCTTCCATACAGTCTTCCACCCAATCACCACTCTACAGCCAACCAGCCTGCCCTCCATGTATCCCTGCACTCACTTATCCGTCTATACATCCAAATACCCATCCATCCATCCATCCATCCATCCATCCATCCATCCAACTAAAATGCATGTGGCACTAACTTGACACCAAGCACTTGGCTAGGCACTGAGCGACCAAGCTGAAGGAAGCCCAAGGTGAGTGGAGAGGCCCGAAACGATGTGGCTTAGCCAAGGATGATCAGTGGTTTGGTGAGAACGAAGCAAGGTCATAAAGAGAGCAGCAGGAGAAGGGCCCAGAAAAAACACCGTGAACCCCTCTAAGGAGGGTGAGCTGCGTCCTTTGAGCTTTGGGAAGATGCTAGATGCTTTGAGGGTTCTGTGCTGACGAATGGAGAAGAGGAAAGAGAGGGAAGAAATATTTAGGAAGGCGTGTCTACAGACTTAGTGTTTGACTAGATGTAAGCATGAGGGTCATGCACCAGAAGAGAGTGTTTTCTTCTCATTGCAAAACTGTCGCCATACCCCACGCCTCCACCATGTTCTCCGTGTCGAGGGGCTGGCGCAGATTGGACCGTATGACCTTTCTACTTGCTTCCAGCTCTGGAAACTATGACACTTCTTGTTTATCTTCCGAACCAATGAGAGGCTTGGCCAGACTCATTTCAAGCATGCCCATCATCTCAGTTCAGACCGAAGATTAAAATGCTGCCTTTGGGGGCGCCTGGGTGGCTCAGTCGGTTGAATTCCGACTCTTGATTTTGGCTCAGGTCATGATGCCAGGGTTGTGGGATCGAGCCCTGCGTTGGGCTCCATGCTGAGCATGGAGCCTGCTTAGAATTCTCTCTCTCTCTCCACCCCCTCCCCCACTCACACATGTGCTTTCTCTCTCGCTCTTAAAAAAAAAAAAAAAAAAAAAGGATGCTGCCTCTGTTTTGCAGTTTTCCAAAGTCCGGGACTGTAACATTTTAGTGAATAAAAAACAAAGCCCATTTTCTCACTGACACTTCTCTGCTCAGTAAAGTAGGTATGAAACATTGTAAGAAAATACGTGTTTTCCCTTCAATGCCATAAATCCACTACCACTTTGAATGGGGGGAGAAGTGGCCTGTAAATCTGTTTATTTGTTCTCAGTTGGTTCTCATGGGATGCCTTGAGTGCCACCGCTGAAGGTGCACCACGCGTCCATTACAGGTCACCTGTCATTAAGGACCCTGTTAGCTACAACCCCTAATAATGTCACCAATCTGTTCCCAAAAGGTAATTTGTAAAAAGGATGACAGAGGACTAAGCAATGGCAAAGCAGTTGAGATCGCAAGCTCTGGAGCCTTGAATGTCGCTTCCTCCAATTTCTGGTTGTAGGACTTTGGGCAAATCGCTTCACTTCTCTGTGCCTCAGTTTCCTCATCTGTATGGCTAAGAATAGTACTGACTTCATAGGTTTGCTGGAAGGTTTAACTGAATTAATACACACAAAGTGTTTAGCAAAGCGACTGGCATGCTTGTTTCATACACGTGTGTTGCTGTCATCACGATCTAAGAGAGCCACCTTTGTAAATCCTTAGTCACAGGCCTCTTGGAGGGTTGAACCCCTGTGAGCAAGGGCAGCTACAGGAAACCAGCAGACAGGCCTGCCTGGGTGCCCTCTGCCCTTCTTTATCCCCTCAGGGGAGATTCATTTCCAATGGCTGCCCTGAAAATGCCAGTGAAGTAGACTCATTGCTTGTTTACAAGTTTTCATCTTTTTTCTTAATATACTTTTATTTCTTTTAAGTTTATTTATTTATTTGAGAGAGACAGCACAAGTGGGGAAGGGGCAGAGAGAGAGGGAGGGAGAGAGAGAGAAAGAGAGAAAGAGGGAGAAAGAGACAGAATCCCAAGCAGGCTCCAAACTGACAGCACAGAGCCGGACACAGGGCTCGAACGCACAAAACTGTGAGATCATGACCTGAGCTGAAACCAAGAGTCAGTCGCTTAACCGACTGAGCCACCCAGGTGCCGCCCCCATCTTTTTAAATAGATTTGTGGCAATGTTCTTGAACAGAATTCTTTGGGTCAACTTCCGCTACAGTTTGAGTAGGACTGCTGAGTTGCAGAAGAACTAATTGACTTCTTGACAGTTTCCGCTAGAGTGCCTTCTTTGTTAAACTTGCAGTCTCTTGGGGCGCCTGGGTGGCTCAGTCGGTTAAGCGTCGGACTTTGGCTCAGGTCATTATCTCACGGTTGGTGGGTTCAAGCCCTGCGTCAGGCTCTGTGCTGACGGCTAGCTCAGAGTCTGGAGCCTGCTTCAGATTCTATATCTCCCTCTCTCTCTGACCCTCCCCTGATCACACTATCTCTCTCTCAGAAATAAATAAAAAACATTAAAAAGAAAAAAATTTAAGCTTGCAGTCTCTTACGGGAAAGCCGTGTCACCTAAGTGAGAGAACAAAAGAGTGTAGACTTTGGGGCCAATCAGAATGCGAATTCTTCCAAAAGTCATGACCATGAGGTTGTCCAATAATGTCTGACAGTAGGAAGTTAAAAGATTCCTCCTTAAATTAAATATGGGGCATCTCTTATAAGCCGAATTTTATTAATCATGAAAGTAAATGTTACCTTGGTAATTTTTCATACATAAATCGGAAGAAGATTTAACATTCTTGCCTAATGAAAGCACTGGCACACAGCTAGAAGAATGACTGGAGGAAAGGGTCAAGGTCATGGGCCAGTGCCTCTCCCCTGGGGAGGATTAAGGACCGGCCAGGCCACTGTGTGGAATCACACAGTTCCTGGATCCCAGATGGCTTTGGGTTTGGTGACTGCTTAGCAGTCACTGCTCCCTGTGACCTGGTTGGTACGGATGACTTAAAACTTTGGACTGAAAGCAAAATTGATGGGGCCTCTTGGGGAAGGGATATGGAGAGGCAGAGTTCTTCCCAGTGAAGGCCGAGAAGCCTCTTCACCAATGGGGGTACCAAGACCTAGCCATTGGTCGGAGGGTGGGCTGTTTCTAGAACCAGTATAGGGAAGGGAAAGATCGTGGGGTTTGCTGCCAGAGGGCCCTGGGTTTGCTCCTCTGCTTGGCAATGTATTGCCTGACTTTGGGCAAGGTGCTTAAGCTCTGTAAGCCTCAGTTTCCCCATCTGTAAAGTGGGGGTGGGACATCGGGAGAATCCTGAGGTACCAGCATGCGTAAAGCTGCTGTCTTCACCTGGAGAAGGTCAGAAGGCCATGGCTAGCCCTTCCGGGCCAGCTGCACGCAGAGGAGAGAGTTTGTGTCTGATATGCCTCTCCGTCACCTTTTCTGACATCACATGTTTACTTCCTGAGCTTGAGGAAAGAATAGTCTTCTCACGGAAGGAGTTTGGAGCGCCCAGGGCTAAGGAAGAGAAATGGAGCAGGCTGGGTATCTGTCTCCCGGCTCCCTGTCCCCAGGCTCTGCTGGCCAGTCCCACCCCGGCCCCCCGCTTCAGCACTCCAGCTCTGGACAGATCCTAAAAGGGCTCTTCTTCCAGGTTTGGCAGCGGGCTGGCCTCCCACCTCGGACCGCCGCCCGACCACCTACCTTCCTACCCTGCAAATTACTCAGATGATTCCAAAACCTGGCGCCCCGTGGAGGTCTCGAGGCTGGTCGGCAAACAGCAAAGTGACATCTCAGACAGGAGAATCTGTGCCTCTGCGGCAGCCCCAAAGAGCTGCAGCATCGAGCGCATCCTGCGGAAAACAGGAAGGTTCCAGAAATGGCTGCACGCCAAGCGCCTCACGCCGGACCTGGTGCAGGTGAGTGTGCTGGTCGTGGGCCGGGAGGCAAGGGGGCGAGATGGAGGGAGGTATCTATTCCCACCCCACATTTCAGGGTGGGGGGAAAGGAGTTGTGATCTATCAGAAGGGGGACCATACAATGCCACGAAACAGTGGCCTGTGAGAAGACAGTGACCAAACACATTTGGTGATAAGGACCCTTCTCGTTGTCATCCTCCATTCTCGAGGCTGCGACCCTCAGCAACTATTTGGCAAACAGTTTCTGGCTGCTGCCTCGGGTCTGAAGATCTGATGGGATGACCCTCACCAACCTTCCCTACAACCTTCTCAGGGGAACTTCGCCAACCCCCAGACCGTGTCCTCTCTCGGAAGCTCTCATATACAACCTGTGTCACCATCCAGAGAGCCCGCTTTGGGAATCAGCTTCCTCAGTTCCTCAAAAAATTAAAACTAGAACTACCCTACGACCCAGCAAGTGCACTCCTAGGTATTTATCCAAAGGATACAAAAATGCTGATGCGAAGGGGCACACGCACCCCAATGTTCATAGCAGCGCTATCGACAACAGCCAAATTACGGAAAGACTCCAAATGCCCATCGACTGATGAATGGATAAAGAAGATGTGGTGTATATATTCAATGGAATGTTACTCAGCCAAAAAAAAAAAAAAAAAAAACAATAAAATCTTGTCATTTACAACAACGTGGCTGGAACCAGAGGGTATCATGCTAAGCAAAATAAGTCAGTCAGAAAAAGACAAATATCATATGACTTCACTCATAGGTGGGGTTTAAGATACAAAACAGATGAACATAAGGGAAGGGAAGCAAAAATAATATAAAAACAGAGAGGGAGTCAAACCATAAGAGATTCTTTTTTTTTTTTAAGTTTGTTTATTTGGGGCACCTGGGTGGCTCAGTCTGTTAAGCGTCCGACCTCGGCTCAGGTTGTGATCTCTTGCAGTTCCTGAGTTCGAGTCCTGCGTTGGGCTCTGTGCTGACAACTCAGAGCCTAGAGCCTGCTTCTGATTCTGTGTCCCTCTCTCTCTCTGCTCCTCCTCTGCTCACACTCTCTCTCAAAAATAAATAAACATTAAAAATTTTTTTAAGTTTATTTATTTTGAGAGATACAGAGACAGCACAAGCAGGGGAGGGGCAGAGAAAGAGGGAGAGAGAGAATCCCAAGCAGACTCCATGCTGTAAGTACAGAGCCTGATGCGGGGTTTGAACCCACAAAACCGTGAGACCATGACCTGAGCTGAAACCACGAGTCAGACGCTTAACTGACTGAGCCCCCCAGGTTCCCCAACTGCAAGAGATTCTTAAGTAGAGAGAACAAACTGAGGCTTGCTGGGTGAGGGGGATGGGCTGGACGGGGGATGGGCATGAAGGGGGCCACTTGCTGGGATGCGCACTGGATGCCATGTGGAAGCGATGAAGCACTAAATTCTACTCCTGAAGTCATTATTACACTACATGTTAACTAACGTGGATTCAAATAAAATTTAAAAATTAAAAAAAAGAAAGAAAGAAAATCAGATTCCTCATCAATTTGCCACCGTACAGAAGAACCAAATCTGAGTCCTGACAGAAGCGGGCTCTGGTAATCCAGCTCCCTCTGCCCATGTGAGAGCTCCCACTCACTCGAACGCGTAGCACAACCACGTACCTACACACACACACACACACACACACACACACACACACTGGGCCTCTTGGAGCCAAAGATGGCCCCTCAGGGGACTGAAGAGAGACTTGCCTTTAGCAAAAATGGGAAGGAAGAGGTTCACCCTGATCTCCCTGTCGTGATGGGCCTGGAAGACTTGAGCTTCCCCCTTCTTGTACCCCGCAGGCTACCAGCCCCCTTCACGCGGGCACCTGAGGCTACCCGAGGCACTTCTGAGCACTCAGACCTTCCCTTGGCCTCTTCAAGGCGAGGGACACCGAGCAAAGAAGAATCACTGGCCCCTGGACATCTCACCCACGTGACAAGACGGTCTGGCTTTGCTCTTAGGTTGTGTGGAAACTGCTCCGGAATCAGGAGGAATGGAACTGATAACATGGCCGTCATCTGACCCCGGGCTCTCCGATGTGCCCGCGGCACTCTGTGAATGTCGCAGGCCTGGAGCGGGGAGAGGGTGAGCCAGAGGAAGTGAAGCTGTTCCCAGGCCAGGGGGGTGGTAGCAGGATCCAACATGTGGGTCTTGGAGCTGGTGCCGGAGGCAGGAAGTGGAGGCTTAGGTGGGAAGAACGTCACAGGGGCTGCTCACCACCAAGCAGAACCCGACGACAGGGGACAGATAACAAAGCCCACAAGAGAACCAGTATGACACCTTCCGTGCTTTGCCTCAACTATGTGCTCAGGAGCAAGTAGAAGTCCCCGGGAAGAACAAAACAAGAGACGCGAGGAATTGTCTCAGAGTCCCTTGAAAATCCCATCACCTCCTCCTGCCCCCACCACTGTCAGGCTCCATGCTGAAGGACGCAGTTCCCCCAAAACCCTGGTTCCCGACTACCTCCACTCGGGACCTGGACAACATCCTAGAGGGTGTTCCGGCGTTCAGGATAGACTTGAGATCCCAATGGAAAGGAGCCAGACTGACCTTAGGCTCTGAACTAGGGAAAGCTTCCTCCTTCCCTCAGCTTCTAGAGATTTCCATAATAACAACACGGTGGGGATTATCCCAGAGGGCCTGGCAAACAATCCCCAGGAGCCTGGACGCTAGGCTTGAGGCCTGGCTCTGCTGCTAAAAGCTACAACAAAATGAGAAGGAACAGAGAGCCAGGGAGAGCAAAAGGCTTCCACTTCCGGTGCCTCTGTTCGGCAAGTTTCAACACTGTGCTATATCCTGGGGACACAGAGATGAATGTGATACCCAGGAGCTCCACTCCCAGGAACATGTGGCCCACTGGTGAGGACAGATAAGAACACAAACAACCACCACAAAGCAATGTCTGTTGTGTTCTGATGACACTCTGTAAGAGAACAGAGGACAAACTATGGACTTGGGTCCCTCGCTTACTAACCAGTTGACCTCACATTTAAGCCCGAGACCTTCCCTGCTCTGCGCCGGTATCCCTCCTCCAAAAATGGGTTGTTGGGGAGGGCTTCCGGATGATCTCAAAGACCCTCTCAGCTCTGACATTCTTCGACTCCATATGACTCTCCTTCACTTACATAACAAATCCCAACTGAATGACTACTATCACTAGGTGTTGTACTGAGTGCCTTGATTTCCTATTTCTCAAATGGGCAGCAGATAGTGCCTGCTCTGCCTGATTCATTCATCCTGGTGAGCTCATAGAGATGAAGATGCTTTAGAGAAAATCCATTGCCATAGGCATGCGTGGAAGCATTACTGTAATAGGATCCCGGGGCACCTGGGTGTCTCAGTTGGTTGAGAATCTGACTCTTGATTTTTGGCTTAGGTCATGATTCCAGGGCCGTGGGACTGAGTCCCACATCGGGCACTGTGCTGCACGTGGAGCCTGCTTAAGATTCTCTCTCTCTCTCTCTCTCTCTCTCTCCCTCCCTCTCTCTCCCCCTCTTCCCTGGTCGTGTTCTCTCTCTCTTTCTCTCAAATTAAAAAAAATAATAATAATTTTAAAAAGAGGATCCTAGGGGCACCTGCGTGGCTCAGTCAGTTGAGTGTCCGACTTCAGCTCGGGTCATGATCTCTTGATTCGTGGGTTTGAGCCCCGCATTGGGTTCTGTACTGATGGCTCACAGCAGCACTGAGATTCCTGCGCATTTCTTCTTAACAAAACTCACCCACCAGACGGTGTCAGACGGATCCATCATCACCAAAGATGGGGGGAGAAACTCACCACTCTGCCCAAGAGTTGAAAATGAGTGTTCAAGCAAAAACTTGTACTTGAACGTTCATAGCAGCATGCTTGGCAGTAGCCAAAAGGTGGAAGTGAATGCTTACTGGGTACAGGGTTTCTTTTGTGGGTGATGGAAAAATTCTGGAGTCAGAGAGTGAAGATCCACATATAACCTTGTGAGTACACTAAAAGCCACTCACTGAATTATACACCTTAACATGGTTAGAATGAAAACTGTACATTGCATGTTATGTGAATTGTATCTCAACTAAAAACAAAGCAAAACAAAACAACAACAAAAAAAGGAAGACTCAGCCCCAAAGAGACTTCACCAATAATGTGATTTCATTGCCTTGGAGGCCTGAGAGGTGAGGGGCAGCCAATCCAATAAGTTAATTCAAGGCGGGATGTTAACAGCTAATAACATGTCCCTGTTAGCTCTTTAAGCCATCGTTTTTGTGTTAAGCCAATAGGGTAATATTCCCTCTCATCCCACCTGTCACACCTTTCTGATACTTCTTAGAATTCCTCCCCCCACAAAATCCAGATGTGCCCCCGAATCCTTCTCAATGATGCTCTGAGCAAGCCACTTATTTCTCTCCCTTCTTTTTATTTTTTAAATTAAAAAATATTTTTAATGTTTATTTTTGAGAGAGAAACAGAGCACAAGTTGGGGGCGGGGGGCAGAGAGAGTGGGAGACACAGAATCTGAAGCAGCTCCAGGCTCTGAGCTGTCGGCTCTGAGCTGTCGGCACAGAGCCCGACGCGGGGCTCCAACCCACTAACTGTGAGATCATGACCTGAACCGAAGTCAGACGCCCAACCAACTGAGCCACCCAGGCGCTCCATGTTTCTCTTTTTGTAGTGCTTCTTTATTTATTATGAGAGAGAGAGTTGGGGGGGGGGAAGCAAGCAGAGAGAGAAAAAGAGAATCCCAAGAAGGTTCTGTGCTATCAGCGCGGAGTCCGACTCGGGGCTTGAACTCACGAACTATGAGATCATGACCTGAGCCAAAATCAAGAGTCAGATGCTTAATTGACGGAGCCACCCAGGCGCCCCCAAGCAGCCTGCCTCTGAGTGATCATTCATCCCAGATTTGGCTGAACAGCTCTGCTGGCCGCAGGGATTCTCTTGACCGTGACTTGAGTGGATTTTCCCTGATTTTCTCAAGAGCCACTTTCCAACAAGGATCTAGGCCAGGGCCCTCCAGACTGCGTGTGTGTGCGTGTGTGCGCGTGCGCGCGCACTGGTGTGTGTTTGGGGGGAAGAAAAAGGGGCCACGAGGAACTCACGGGTTGGCTTAGAGAACCGGCGAGGGAGAGAAGGCGAACAATCAAAGAAATAAAAGAAAATTGAAGGCAAGGGGGATGGGACCGGGGAAGGGCCCGCAGAACCTTGACTGTGAGCTCTGCTTATGAATAAATAAAGTCAACTGGGATGAAAAGCCCCAGTAGTCACCATCAGAGGCTGAGCCAGGGACCCCACGGCTCCCCCCTGCAGGGCCAAGTGCTGCTTTGGATTAAGGACACTCTCTTGAGCCTCAGGCAGTAGGCTGCCGCAAAAGGGGCTTGCCAAGGAGACCGCGCAGGACCAGAAATCAGCCAGAGGGTGAAACAATGCATTGTGTCTCTGCGTGCATGCTTGCGTCTGTGTGTGTGTGTGTGTGTGTGTGTGTGCCACTTATGCTAATAAAACCATGACTTTTCTCCTCTAAGAACCGCATTGTTCTGATGGGAATGTCCCGCAGCCTAAATTACCAGCCCACAGATAGACCCACAGCCAAGAACATCACCCAGTTTATCGTGATGTGCTTGTTCGAGAAACCACAAAGAAGGCTTCCTCCTCTATTGTGCCAAAGCGCAAAGAGGCAGCCACCCTCAGCGGTGCATGGCTAATCGGAGGAAAACACACGTCCCCCATCGTGTCCGCCTCCCTTCCCCTGACCTCTGGCGCTTCTGACATTGTTCTAAACACAGACTCTACTTTCCCTCTGGTGGGACCCGATTCCATGGCCGTGGAGGCTTTTCTCCCGCCAGATGGCAGTATAGAGCATTCAGGCAGCTTAGTTTAAACTCGGGTGGCCGGCAATGTTACTTCCTCGGTCTCAGTTATTTATTTATTTTTCCATAGCTAGAATAAGGGAAATGAGGAAATTAAGCAAAAATGCATGTTAACCATCTGATCAGAACATGGTCTTAGAGGTAAAGAATAAAGTAAGATTCATTTTTGCTTAAACTTAATTCAGAAACACTTAAGGGGTCGGAGCAAGACCTAGCCTAGGCCCTGGGAGAGGGTATAAAGGTGTCCAGACAAGGTCCCTGCACTCTGGGAGATGACACCCCACTGGTGAGGGACGGGCCCCATCTGACTCATTGTGAGACAAGACAGGTTATGATAAAGTGTTTGAATGAAGATGAAAATTTTATACTGGACGCACAGCTGGTTTCTATAAATATGTTAGTCTGTTGCAAGCTACCAGGTTAGGGACCTTCCCAAAAAGTCACCTTTATTTTATTTTTTAAGTTGATTTATTTATTTTAAGAGAGGGAGAGAGAGAGAGAGCAGGGGAGGGGCAGAGAGTGAAGGAGACAGCAGGTTCCTCAATGATGGTGTGGAGCCCGATGCGGAGCTTGAACTCACAACTGTGAGATCATGACCTGAACCAAAACCGAGAGTCGGATGCTCAAGCAACTGAGCCACCCAGGTGTCCCTCAATATTCTTATTTTTATATATGTTGGAACGAATGCTTCTGCTTGGCTCAGAGGCCTGAGAATTGGCTGTGCCACTACATATGTGCACATAATATGAAGTAAACAGAGGTTAAACTATATAGTATATAGTAGATACCTATAAAGATACTCACTCAAAAAAAATCAGTGCTGAAACAAATTGATATATTGGTGGTGGTCTAAAAACTGCTTATTGGGGCGCCTGGGTGGCTCAGCTGGTTAAGCATCCGACTTCGACTCAGGTCATGATCTCATGGTTCATGGGTTTGAGCCCCACATCGGGCTCTGTGCTGACAGCTCAGAGCCTGGAGCCTGTCTTCGGATTCTGTGTCTCCCTCTCTTTCTGACCCTCCCCTGCTCACGCTGTCTGTCTCTCACTCTCAAAAATAAATAAAACATTAAAAAATATATATAAAATACAAGAGAAAATATTTTTTAAAAAAAATAAAAAATAAAACCTGTTTATTATTAGGCCACAAAACCTCTCAATAAATTTCACAAAATGTCACAGATCATTTTGTCTGATTAAAAGCCAATAACAGCCATTAACAATAATAAAAAGAAGGAGAAAAAAGAACCCTACCAAACCTGGAATTTCAAAACATTATCTTTTGAGCCACAAATAACTGAAATAGTAATTATATCAAGAAAATAACAATGATCAAACCTCTATATCCCCCCAGTCTGTGATTTAACCTTTGCCAGATCCCTGTTCAGAGGAAAATCAGAAACCAATCCATTGTTGTGTTAGGCAACTGTCGATACAAATTTGGTCATTAATGCAGAGGAGCAATGATACAAAAAGGTATAAAAATGAGGAATTACATGTCAAAATCGTCCTGGGTCAGGGCCACTTACAACAATAAAAAATTTTCCAGTTTTGTTAGCCCTTCTCTCTCAGGAGTACTGAGAATTCTATGGAAGACTTGATTTGTAAGCCTTTTCAGTGGGTTAAGTAGGAAATTACGTGTATTTATCCCTGGTTTATATATAGAACAAGACACAGAGCAATGTATCAACCTGTTAAAGATCAAGACAGATCACTACCCACTGAACCATACATTTGTCATTGACTCTGGGGGTTGAAAGAAACTTGAAATCTTACCAATTGAAACTCTCAAAATCTTTGCAACTTTGATGTTGCCAAACAAAACGGGAACCTCGCTATCTTCAGAAACAGCCTATTCCTTAGGGGCGCCCAGATGGCTTAACTGGTTAAACTTCTGACTCTTGATCACAGCTCAGGTCATGAACTCATGGTTCATGGGGTCAAGCCCCGAGGTGGGCTTTGCCCTCACATCACGGAGCCTGCTTGGGACTCACTTTCTCCTCTCTCTTTCTGCCCCTCCCCACCTTGCTGGCATTCTCTCTCTCTCTCTCTCTCTCTCTCTCTCTCTCTCTCTCAAAATAAATAAATAAATAAAAAGAAAGAAAGAAAGAAACAGCTTATTTCTTCTTTGAACAGAACAAATAATTAGAAAGTTCATCTCAAATCTGTCTTCTTGTAGCTTTCACTCATTTAAATTATTAATTTATTTTTACTCCTTTAAATCCTGGCTTCCCAGTCTAGATAACCCCCAATTCCCTTTCCTATGTAGGTCATTTCCCTCAAATGGATGCATATTAGACATTGCTACAGCTAGATTCTAGTTTTGAAGAACAGCACCTTCTAGTTATCCTGTTATATATGATCTTCTTAGATGAAATCCATTATTCTAAGAGCCTGTCAACTTGATTCTGTTACTTATCATAATCACTATCACCCCAACTACATATCATCATCCTATGTTGATGAACACAATTTTTATCTAGGTCCTAATCATAAATAAAAATGTTAAACAGAGCAGGGAGAAGGAGACAGTCTTCTTTCTCGATGGGGATTAATCCGTTAATTCTCATTACTGCCAAATGCCTCACTGAAGTCAATTGCATTTCTCGGATTAAAAATCAAATAATCAGGTCAAGGAAAAAAAATCGAAGTTTGTCTAGAGGGATTTGATTAAATAAATCCTATATTATAAAATATAGCTATTTTCAGAGTTTTAAAATCAAAGGAGAAATTATATACTTAAATGCAAAAATCTTAAGCATACACCTAGATAAAGTTTTGCATGTATTCACTCCTGTGACTGCGATCCACATCAAGGCTGAATATTTCCAACCCCTCAGAAGGCTCTTTCATGTCCCCTCCCTAAGAAGACCCCCACCCCCACCCCAGATGACCAACGGTACAATTTTCTTGAGGCTATCCTGGGCTTAGCACTGAAAGACCCACATCCCAGAAGACCTCTCAACCCCAAGCAAACTAGAACCAGTGATCACCCTACCCCCTCCAATGGTAACTACTATTCTTACCTAACTCACGATGAATTAGTTTTGCCTGGTTTTGAACTTCATTGAAATGAAATCGCACAGTATGTACTCGGCATTGTATCGTGCTCTGTATCCATGCTGTTGCATGAATCAGTAGTTTAGGGTTTTTTTTTTCCATTGCAGTATAATACTCCACTGTGCGACGATGTCACTATTTATTCATTCTACTTTTGACGAGCACTAGGGTTGTATTTAGTTTGGGCGATTGTGAATTAAAGCTGCTGCAAACGTTCTTGCCCATGTCAATTGGTGAAGATAAATATACTTATGGAAGTAAAACTGCTGGATGATGGCATATATGTATGGACTCAATTAGTAGATACTACCAGTTTTCCAAAGTGGTTGTACTGATTTCCTCCTATAAGCAATGGAAGAGAGAGTTCCATTGTTCTACATTTCCATCAACACTTCATCGTTGTGTGGTCTGAATTCATATTTTTCTCATAACTAAGAGAGACCTTTTTTGTATGTTTATTGGCTGCCTTGATTTCATCTTTGGTGAAATTCTGGGTTAAGTTGTCTATTTTTTTATTGGGTCATCTGCCTTTCATACTGATTCGTAAAAGTGACATTTATATTCTAAGACACGAGCTCTTTGTTGGGTATCTGTATTACAAATGTCTTCTAGTCTACGGCTTGCCTTTTCACTCTATTTGTGGTAGCTTTTTTTTTTTAATGTTTTATTTATTTCTAGGAGAGAGAGAGAGAGACAGCATGAGCAGGGGAGGGTCAGAGAGAGAGGGAGTCACAGACTCTGAAACAGGCTCCAGGCTCCGAGCTGGCTGTCAGCACAGAGCCCGATGCGGGGCTCGAACCCACGAACCGCGAGATCATGACCTAAGCGAAAGTCGGACGCTTAACCGACTAAGCCACCCAGGCGCCCCTATTTGTGGTAGCTTTTAATGAACTGAAATTCTTTTTTTTTTTTTAATGTTTTTATTTATTTCTAGGAGAGAGAGAGACAGCATGAACAGGGGAGGGTCAGAGAGAGAGGGAGTCACAGACTGAAACAGGCTCCAGGCTCCGAGCTGGCAGTCAGCACAGAGCCCGACGCGGGGCTCGAACCCGCGAACCGCGAGATCATGACCTAAGCGAAAGTCGGACGCTTAACCGACTAAGCCACCCAGGCGCCCATTAATGAACTGAAATTCTTAATTTCAGTGTAGTTCAATGTATTCACCGCTTATTTAAAGTTAATGCTTTTAACATCCTGATTACCCCATGGTCATAAAAGTATTCCCCTATGTACTTCTAGAAGCTTCCATGAGTTATCTCTCATATACAGCTCACTGCTAATCATCTGTCTTGCTATACCCAGCTTGGTTTTAAATCTAGTCAGTAAATTCTTAATTTCAGATATTGCACTTTGTATTTCTAAATGTCATTTTTTAAGAAATCACCATTATCTGTTGAAATCCTCTCAATTATTTTTATCTGCCTTTTCCTCCGTTTTCTTAAAATCTTAATCATAGTTACTTTGAATTCCATACTTGCCAACTTTGGATTATCTCTGGTTCTACTTCCACTTCTGTTGGTGGTTTTCTTTTTTCCTGTGAGTTAGTTTTTCTTGTTTCTTCACATTTTTTTGGGTAATTTCTTATTATATGCTGGATTTTAAGGACAATACCTTGGAGAGGCTCTGGATTACATCACCTTCCACTAAAGATTGTTGAGTTTCATTCTAGAAGCCAACTACACTGCTCGCAGATTCCCCAAATCCAGGGTGTCTCAATCTCCGAACTATTGACATTTTTAAAAATAAATTTTTTTTTTAATTTTTTAATGTTTATTTTTGAGAGAGAGAGAGAGAGAGACAGAGCATGAGTGGGGGAGGGGCAGAGAGGGAGACACAGAATCCGAATCCAAAGCAGGCTCCAGGCTCCGAGCTGTCAGCACAGAGCCCGACGCGGGGCTCGAACTCGCAAACTATGAGATCATGACCTGAGCCAAAGTCGGCACTCAACCAATTGAGCCACCCAGGCCCCCCTATTTATTTTTGAGACAGAGAGAAAGCAGGAACTGGGGAGAGGCAGACAGGAACTGAAAGGGGCTCCACGCTGACAGCACAGAACCCAATGCGGGGCTGGAACTCACAAGCCCTGAGATCATGACCTGAGCTAAAGTCGGACACTTAACCGAGTGAGCCACCCAGGCGCCCCTGGGCCAGATTATTCTCTGTTAAGAGGATGAAAGGGGAGCTGTCCTTGCACATTGTAAGGTGTTTAGCAGCACCCTTGGCCCCTCCCCACTAGATGCCAGTAGAATCACAACCTCCAGTAGTGCCAACTCAAAGTGTTTCTAGATGTTGCAAAACATCTTGGAGGGACCAGAATTGCCCCCCAGGTGAGAACCATTGCCTTCATCATGGGCGTTAGACTTGGTCCATGCAGATCTTCTTCAGTTTTGTGCTTGCTCATGGCACATGGTCCTTGGACCATGGACATGGTAGGATGTGATCTTTACCACTGGAGTATAGACTTCCTGAGGTCCAATTCAAAGCCCAGGGTGCTAAGATGTCTAGCCCAAAGTCCAGCCTCCATCTTGCCAGCAGTATGTAGCCTCTGAAATCTCCATTCAGTGATACGGCCTTCTACCATGGCCCTCCGCTAAGCTTGGAGTCCCACCGCTCCTACACAGCGTGGGAATTGGCCAAAGACCTGATGGGCACTTTTACATATATGGGGGGGCTTTTTCTCTGTGGCTTTCCCCTTTATAGGACCCTGCCCCCCAAACCCCCGCTACTCTGGCGGCCCCAAACTGTTCCCTTTACCCAGCAAGACCCTGTGCTGCAGCTTGGAAAATGCCCTCAGGGAAAGAAGATGGTGTGAATATGGGGCTTGGCTCACAAATATTCTTTTTCTCAAGAACCATTGCCCTGTGTTGGTCGGGGTCCAATGCCCACAAACTGTTGTGCTATATATTTCGTCCAGGTTTTAGAGCTATTTACAGCCGAAGGGTAAGTCTGATACCAGTTATTCTGCCACGGCCGGAACTAGGAATCTCAGAATGATCTACTTTCCAGGAGAGGGGGGGAAAAACTGGTGCTGTTACATTTATATTATCCAAATCCTAAATATAGCTATTAAAGCCGTCTTGCTTGCTTTTGAAAATCTCACCTTATTCTAAAAGGCTTTGGCATTTGGGATCCTATTTCAAGGCTGAAGGCAGTGCAGGGGGGTACCTGTGGCTTTCCGCCCAGAGAAAATGAAAGGAAGCAAGCCTGGCGTGGGAACCAGAGTAGAATCTGACTTAATAACACACTTACAGCAGACCAGAAAGGCACTTTCTAGAGAGTACATGGCATTGGATTTCTGTCTTTCGGGTTTTTGTCTGTCCAACCAGACAGGGTGCTGCTTGTGGCCAGGGACTGCATGTTTTTGTTGTTGTTGTTTAATTTTTTTTAATGTGTATTTATTTTTGAAAGACAGAGAGAAACAGAGCGCAAGCAGGGGAGGGGCAGAGAGAGAGGGAGGCACAGAATCCGAACCAGGCTTCAGGCTCCGAGCTGTCAGCACAGAGCCCGGCGTGAGGCTCAAACTCATGAACCGCAAGATCATGACCTGAGCCAAAGTCGGACGCTCAACCAACTGAGCCACCCAGGCGCCCCCAGGGACGGCATCTTATTCGTCAGTGTCTTCCCTTACACGCGTCTGACATGTAGTAAACACTTCACAAAAGTCTGGGAGACAAAGGAGTGATAGAGTGAGGGAATGAATGGGACTCCCTATTCGTGGCTTTCGACTCTCAGTCCAAACCAGTGCCTACTCCCTGGTCAGCCCTAGAGGCTGTCCGATTTCAGAGTCTGAAAATCCTGCCTTTCCCCCCCAAAAAAACATCTCCACCGGCCCGATCCAGGTGTTAACACGTCCGAAAGTATCCTGGTCCTTACTCCTTGGAATGTGACTCCCGCTACCAGAAGTGTCTACCTGATTCAAGTGAGGAGAGATGGTGACCTAGGTCTCCGTTAATATCCTCCAGGGGTTGGCCTCTCCACTGTTGTCTTGGAGAAGAGACACGAAGGCATTTTGACCCAGGGCAGGGGAGGAAGAAGTAGATGGGGAGCCTCTTGCTTGGGAGAACGGGGGTAGTTCCTCCAGGGGCCAGCCTGAGAAGCTGGACTGAGCACTTCTGAGGAGTGTACGTCAAAGGGAAGGTGAGACACCAGAAGGAAAGGTGGAAAGACTAATCGCCCTTCCGCCACATTTCTCCTACGGTCAGCACTGCCTCCATACCAAGGGCTTCTGGGAAGGTCAGGGGGCTGGGGCGACCATACATCTAGAGCCCCCCAAATGGCACTAGGTGTGGTGGAGACCTTCTGCACACCATCATTTATTCAGATTCAGCAGGTGGTCACTCACGTGTGGCATTTTCCAATTCTGGGGACAAGATAGTGGATGGCATGTATGTAGGGCGGGCAGCTTCTAAGATATAGATGACTCTTTTTTTTTTTTTTTTAAATGTTTTATTTATTTCTAGGAGAGAGAGACAGTGTGAGCAGGGGAGGGTCAGAGAGAGAGGGAGTCACAGACCGAAACAGGCTCCAGGCTCTGAGCTGGCAGTCAGCACAGAGCCCGACGCGGGGCTCGAACCCACGAACCACGAGATCATGACCTAAGCGAAAGTCGGACACTTAACCGACTAAGCCACCCAGGCGCCCCTAGATGACTCTTTTCTTAATATAGTTTATTGTCGGGTTGGTTTCCGTACAACACCCCATGTTCATCCCAAGTGCCCTCCTTCATGCCCATCGCCCCCCTTTCCCTCTCCTCCACCCCCATCAGCCCTCAGTTCTCAGCATTCAAGAGTCTCTCATGGTTTGCCACCCTCCCTCTTCCCAACTAGTTTTTCCCTTCTTCTCCCCCATGATCCTCTGTTAAGTTCCTCCTAATCCTCCTATACGTGCAAACAGATGGTAGCTGTCCTTCTCTGCCTGACTTATTTCGCTCAGCATAACACCCTCAAGGTCCATCCTGTTGCTACACAAGGCCAGATTTCATTGTTTCTCATTGCCATGGAGTATTCCATCGTATAGATGAACCACATCTTCTTGATCCATTCGTCCGTTGATGGACACTTAGGCCATTTCCATGTTTTGGCTATTGTGGAGAGTGCTGCTATGAACATTGGGGTCCATGTGCCCCTATGCATCAGCACTCCTCTATCCCTTGGGTAAATTCCTAGCAGTGCTATTGCTGGGTCATAGGGAAGTTCTATGGTTAATTTTTTGAGGAACCTCCACACTGTTTTCCCGAGGGGCTGCACCAGTTTACATTCCCACCAACAGTGGAGGAGGGTGCCCGTTTCTCCACATCCTCGCCAGCAGCTAGAGTTCTCTGATTTGCTCATTTTAGCCACTCTGACTGGCGTGAGGTGGTATCTCAGTGTGGTTTTGATCTGCATTTCCCTGATGAGGAGGGACACTGAGCATCGTTTCATGTGTCTGTTGGCCACATAGATGACATTTTTGTATTAACCAGCAACTATAACGACCTTGTAGCATTTTGAAGTGGGCATCTTCTTTTCATCCGAAAATCACAGTCCTCTCCCAGGGTTCTGGTCTACGGAACGTTATCTGTGAAGCTACCTGAGTTTTATATGGCCAGATGGGTGCAGTGATGCATGAAAGGTCACAGGGCTCACGTCGCTCTTCAAGTTCACTCTTCCTGGGTCCATCAGATGCCTCAGCGCTCCCGGAATTCTTCCTGTGGCCCAGTAGTGAACCTTCTATGATCTCCCTTTTCAGTTGTCTGTTTATACGTAATTCTTCAAGGACTCGCAGGTCTGGAGGCCAGCAGATTGCCTGAGCATATTTTCCCGCTTGGGGTCCCCATGGCAGATCGCCTCCCCTCTGCTCAGACCTCTTGGCTGTGCCCAGAGAACTCTCCCGACCCAGTCCTTCCCCTTTACGACGTGCCAGCACTACTCCACCCACTGTGAGGTGGCCGGGCACTGCTTCCGGCCTGCTTCAGAGAGCCCTGTGACCTGGCCCCTCCTTCCCCACCCCTCCTTTCCCAGACACAGCCTCACCCGGGCCACCTGCCGCCCCTCGCCCCCCAAACTAGATCTTTCCTTTCCTGTTCAATTTTTCAACTTTATTTCTGATCATCGAAGTAACATATATTCATTATAAAAATGTCTAAAGTATATAGATTTTAAACCCCGTAAGGAAGTGAGGGGGGGGAGTCCCTTACAAGTCACCCCTCCCCAGAGGCAACCACTGTTAACCCATTGGAGTTTCTCCTTCTAGTCTTTTTTCTAGTCATATTAACTTAATTAAAAATAAGGAGGCTGCGTGGCTCAATCAGTTAAGTGTCTGTCTTCGGCTCAGGTCATGATCTCACAGTTCGTGGGTTCGAGCCCCGTGTCGGGCTCTGTGCTGACAGCTAGCTCAGAGCCTGGAGCCTGCTTCAGGTTCTGTGTCTCCCTCTCCCTCTGCCCCTCTCCTACTCGTGCTCTCTCTCTCTCTCAAAAATAAACAAAAAACATTTTAAAAATAAATAAAAATAAGTCAAATACTTATTAAATTGAAAACGTACAAGAATACCTTTAAATATTCAATATGTGGAATGCGGTGCATTCCTCTGTAACTTAATATTGCATCGCATACTCTTCCTGCCATTAATGAAGAGTCACCGTGAGAGACACAAAGAAAGGTCAAGGTGATGCGGTGACTTTTACATGTGTCACCTGGGCCAGGCTGAACCGCATTTCCCAGAATTCCCTTCCCCATCAGTTTCTGCTGCGAGCTGGCTACAGAAAGATTTAATTGGGAGATTTGGATGGCAGAAGGAAAAGAGTGACCATTCCACCACTCACACACAGGGTCACCTCTGCTGGCTCTCCTTGCTAGGGCGAGGCAGCAGCCAGGCTTGTGGCTGCCCTGTCTTCCCCTCGGTTCCTCCTTCAGCTTCTCTGACTCCCGGGCTGGGTTTAGCTCCATTCCAAAGAACCCCGGCTTCCGCAGAGAAGAAGAAGCCTGGCAGCTTCTCTCCCAGGCGAGCACAAGGCTACTTTGAAAGTTTCCCTGGCAATCAGGATTCTGTCTGAGCCTCCCAGACCACAGGACCTTTGCATGGCAGAAGCTGCTGAGCTCCTATGGAAGTTTCTGCAAGGTTGCCCACTCAAGTGAGTTGTCAGAAGCACTTGGTGCCCTCTCTTCTGATTCATAAAGAAAGGTGGGGGGGTGGGGGAGGGGAACCCAACAGCCCATAAAATGAAATGAAATGGCCCCATGGAGAAGAATGACCAGCTTGGCCTACCTGAATCAGAATGACAGGCCATGAAATAATGAGTTTTACTCTGCGTCAGCTGCTCTGTCTGTCCCAACTATCAGCTGAATTGCCTGCCGCAAAGATGAGGCAGAAGAAAGAAAGAGAGGGGCTTCAATACGATGAAGCTAGTCACCAGCCCCATTGGTAGGGTCATCCATGATGCTGGCTACCCCACGGAAGAGGGGACCATGAGTGCCACCAAGTGAGCCTCTGGCTGCCAAAGGTTTGACAGCAAGGAGCCCAGGTAGGCAAGGCAAGGAGGAGCCCTGGCCACAGCTTCTGCGACACAGATGCCATGAGTGACACCGTGGGGAATTCAGCTAAGATGGTCGCCTACGAAACCACAATGGCACATGTTTTCCAAACGGAAGCATTTGCTTGTAACCTAAGCTGCGATCACAAACCTCCTCAAAGGGGCGCCTGGGTGGCTCAGTCAGTCGAACATCTGACTTCAGCTCAGGTCATGATTTCACAGTTCATGAGTTTGAGACCCACGACGGGCTCGCCGTCCGCCTCTCTGTCTGCCCCTCCCCCACTTGCTCTCGCGTTCTCTGTCTCTCTCAAAACTAAATGCACATTTTAAAAAGAAAGAAAGAAAGAAACCTCAGAATAATTAAAGTAAAACTGGGGGGCATATTGTGCTGGAAGTACATCCGTCTGGACCTCATCTAGAGGTCTAAATGTTCTAGAAAGTTCTAAGGCACCTGGAGGAACTATGGGTTGGAGCAGACACCTCAAAGGAGCGCTCTCTGGCACATCAATCAGTCCGTGACCCAGTATTTGCTTGTTAAGGACCTCCTGGGTCCCCACCACTGGCCAGGAGCATTGTTATTCAACATTCCTGTCCACAAGATGCCGAGAGCGAAGGAAAGAACCAGCACACACAGCACGAGACCAGAGTAACAGACTCCAGGAGAAGGAAGAAAATGAGGGCTTGATTCGATAGGTCAGGAAAGCGGCTCGGAGGCCCTACAATCTCACCTGGGACGGGAAGGATGGGCCGGGGGTGGGGGTGGGGTGGGGGGGCGGAATGTCCCTGGCCGACCTCCCAGACAATAAAGGAAAAGCAGGTCAGGCAAAGATGTGGAAGTGAGAATAAGGTGGGAACTCGGGACGTAGTAAGTGGCAAGCCCCGTGATCACGGTCTGTGTCACCAGACGTGGGTAACACTGCAGCGTCAGGACTGAGAGGCTGGGGGGTGTTGAAGTTCGTGCTACAAGACACTGGTTCTCAAACTTGAGCCTGTGGCAGAATCTTCTGGAGTGCTTGTTAACGCAGGCATCGCTGGGCCCCAGCTCCAGAGGTTCTGATTTAGCAGGTCTGGGGCAGAGACCGAGAACTTGCATTTCTTCTTCTCCTCCTCCTCCTCCTCCTTCTTTTTTGAGAGAAAGAGGAAGCACAAGTGAGCGTGGGAGAGAGAGAGAATCCCACAAGAGGCAGAAAGAGAGAGAGAGAGAGGGAGGGAGAGAGAGAGAGAGAAGAGGGGCTCAACCAAAGCAGGGCTCGTGTTTTTTTGTTGTTGTTTTGTTTTATTTTTCACCTGAAGTGGGGCTCGTGCTCACCCGACGCGGGGCTCGAACTCGAGACCATGACCTGAGCCAGAGTCAAATGCTTAACCAGCTGAGCCATCCAGGTGCCCCCGAATTTGCATTTCTAAACTAAAGTGGCTTAAGGACAGTGGATGTTTCCAGCAATGGGCCTAAAAGTAGCAGGCAGGGTGGATGGACAGGAGTCCAGAGCCGGGTCAGGGAGGCTTTGCAGTAAAAACGAGACAGGGACGCACGGCCTCTGCTACAGGCGGGACGAGGCCCGGGGTTCCTGGAGAAACGAGGACACCTGGGATCCAGGTCCTGCACTTGAGCCCCGGACCACCCAGAAGTACCTGGGAGAGAAAGCCTAATGAGGAGGCTGCAGGGGCCAACGCAAGAGGGCCTGGGACTCAGACAGGCCTGAGTTCGAATCCTAGCTCTACCCCTTAGTAGGAAACCCTGAGTATCCCTAAACACCCTGGCGTACGGAGTCTCACTGTGGGCTGTCCCGGTGCCTTCCCCCGTGGAAATTAACCGAAGCAGCCCATGTGAGGCACAGAGCACCATGCCCAAAACAGAGCAAGCCCCCCGTTACGTTAACTACGGTTTCTATCATCAGCAGTGTCCAAGGGTGTAAAACACGGCCACGCACAGGTGTGTCACCAGAAAGGCCATCCTTGCTGCTAGCGCCTAAAGAACGTCACAGGTGGGCATGACGCTGGTAAATTCACCACAGCCCTGAGTTGGGCCTTCAATAATTCCCGCACTGATTCGTGTAACAACTATGTACAGAGTGTGAACTTGCTACCGAGGGCCAGGAACACAGTGGCGGACGAGGCTCAGGCCCTGCTCTTTCGGAGCTCCAGCCTGGGGGTCTTACCAGCACACCCACAGAGCCACCACGTGCAACGGCCACTAAAACAGCGCTACTGTCACCAAGCGTGGAATGTACCTCTCTGTGCATGAGGACAATCGCGGTAGAAGACAGCTCGTGGTCAGAAGGGTGGTGGTGGGTGCCCATTTGAAAGGGGCTCTGCCAAGGGATCCCCAGTGGCCCAGCCCCCTGTCTATGGGACACAGTGCTGGAGGCTGTGGACCGGGGTACCCTTTTCCCCAGACCCCAAGGCTGACTTCTGACCCTTGGATTTTCCTGTCTGCGTGCCCAGCCTGACCAACCCTTCATGTCCCCTTGGCCTCTCCAAATGGGGCACAAGTTTTCACAGCATGGACGTCATTTGTTTGCCTTCCAAAAGCAACCTCGTTTCCTACCCCAGACATCTGCCAGCTTGTGAAATTGATGAAGGGGGCGTATGACCACTGAGCCCATCGACTCCCTGAACGGACAGCAGCCTCTTGTGTTTACCAGGCACTTCACAGTCTGTAAAGCAGAGTAACTGTTTATCATGCATTCAGGAAAGCCGTGTCAGGTGCCTACAACGTCCAGAGTCCCAGCGAGAAGCAAGCAAAGGCACGATGTCCTTGCTATGAACTGAGCCATCATCATCGTGCCCACATGAGAGATGAGGAAACAGGCTCATGAAGGAAGAGGAGCTACCTAAAGGGGCACACGTGGGCCAACTAAGCCCAGAGAGGGGCCCAGGCTGGGGGAGGGGTGACTAAAGCCGCAAATGGACACAACAGAATGTGTGTGATGGGTCCTGATAGTCTGACCTTGGAGGACACGGAGAATCACAGGGTCACTTACAGAAACAGGAAAAACTGAGAAAGATGCTTCCTTGGGGGGAGACAATAGCAAACACTTACAGAGCCTTTGCCACGTACCAGACACTTGCGCACAGATCTAAAACCTCCCAGCACCTGGATGAGGTGGGTACCCTAATTATTAGGGTAACTGCACTTTCAGGTTTGCCTGAGACAGTCCCGGCGTCTGCCTGTTGTCCCGGCATAGAAGGTGGGTCACGTGGTCTCATTAACTATTTTCCCTCAGTTGCGCATGAGGAAACTGAGGCACAGCTGAATTCAAGAGCTTCCCCCCAGGTTGTTAAGTGACAGAGCTGAGGTGTGAACCCAAGCAGCCTGTGTCTAAAGGACATGCTCATAACTCCTCCATCTAGTGCCAGTTTTTCACCTTCACCATTTGGGGTGAAGGCTGTCCGCCCATCCACACAGAGAGGGTTCCCAGGATGGAACCTGAAATAGAATGGAGGGAAGCAGGCAGTGGCCAGATATAGAAAAGATATGCCAGGAGGCGCAGTAGAGGCCTGAGAAAGGAAAAGGTCACCCGCTCCGCCCTCTGGAGTGGGGGTGGGGGGACTCTTCATTGTCCTTCTCCTTCGAACCCGGCCCATCGAGTTAAACAGAACTCCTCGAACATTCCACCAGGGCTCAACCCAGAAACTGCAGAGTACCCATGGATCTAAGCAAACAGAAGCATCCCAAGGAAAGGCTATCACCCAGAGTTAGGGGCCCCGTTCTCCGTGCCAGAGACGGACCCTCCTGTGCAAGGGAAACATTTTCGATCCCTCACCCTGCCCTGCCCCACCAAGCCTGTTTAGTTTTTAAACTGATGTTGTTTTCACATCTACACAACCTTCCTGGGTGTGCTGTCCACTCTGAGATGATCCACAGCAAACTCCAAGTTCTGGACCTGCTCCTGGCTCGTTTCCTGTGTCAGCTTCTACTTGTTGAGCCCAACTTTCCAGCAGTGACTGGCACCGGGCTCGAACTCATGAACCGTGATCTGAGCCGAAATCAAGAATCAGAAGCTTAACCAACTGAGCCCCCGGGTGCCCCTGTGGACATTTTCAGGCATCTAAACTTTTTTTTTTTTTAATTTTTTAACATGTATTTATTGTTGAGAGACAGAGTGTGAGCAGCGGAGGGGCAGAGAGAGAGGGAGACACAGAATCCGCAGCAGGCTTTGGGCTCTAAGCTAGCTGTCAGCACAGAGCCTAATGCGGGGCTCGAACCCACAAAACGTGAGATCATGACCTGAGCCGAAGTCCGACACTTAACTGACTGAGCCACCCAGGTGCCCCTGAAGACATTTTTAGACATCTAAACTTTTTACATCATCCAAACGGTTTCTCCCAAATAATCGCTGGGCCAGCCAGCCCTTGTAGAATGACAAGATAACAAATCGAGAAGCCTCATGTGGTGTCCGGGTTTCAGATGAAAAACAAAAAACAAAAAACAAAAACAGAAAAAAAACACAAAAACAATGATCAGAAAGCACTTCAGTCAAAGGGGGTCAGAGATCCGTCTACTGGAGTAGGAGAAAACTATAAGCTGTTTCTCGTGATAACAAAAGCCAAGTGAGTTTTCCCGGTTTTGAACAAATACAGTGCAGCTCGAAGAAACGTTCAGTAACTTCTGGCTTAAATATCCAGAACAACCGGTCCGGCCAGTGAGTCATCGCTGTTTTAATTATGACGCATTGATTAACTCTGATACATAATTAACCTAAACCCTGCTTCGCAGGCGTGTTTAACAACTAAATCACGTACAAGGTGTTCGGGGGTGTAACCAGAAAATCAGCTCAGGGGTTTATTATCACCCGAACTCTCTCGTCTTCTCCCTGGGTGCTAGGAGAGCTTGATAACAGCGAACTCACCAAGAGCAAAAATTTGTACAAGATTTCCCTCACCCCTCCAAATCGAGCCGAATCGGAGCAGGGCAACCTTCTTACTGGAAGAGCTGACTTCCAGTCTTTATTTTTTATTTTTTTATTTTTTTGGTTCCTGTGTTTTCACACGTCCCCACATGTAACGATGGTAGCCTGTGGGGACGGTAACAGGGGCTTTCATTCACTTTCACACTGTGCAGTTCCAATTTTAGTATATGTGCTGCCGAAGCGAGCACTACACTGTGCGATTCCAGATTGTTTGAATGTCTCACAATGAATGTGCACAGGATGGCCAACTTTGGAAGCTTCTTTCCTCCCAGTGCATGGGAAAAAAAAGGGCACTGGTTAACTGTTCTGTATGGACAGTGTGGGGCACTGTGCCCATAGCCATTGTTGTGGGAGGAGGTAGTGACCCTTGGAAAGGTTAAAAGGGGGGGGAGGGGTAAAATGACTTGAGTTAGCACATCGGCTGTCTTTAGCATGTGTGCCATAATTTGTGCACATATAATAATAATATTTATTGGGGTGCACCTGGGTGGCTCAGTTGGTTAAGCGTCTGATTTCAGCTCAGGTCATGATCTTGCGGTCTGTGAGTTCGAGCGCGGCGGTCGGGCTCTGTGCTGTCAGTGCAGAACCAGCTTCTGATCCTCTGTCTCCCTCTCTCTCTCTATCCTTCCCCCACTCGTGCTCTCTCTCAAAAATAAGTAAGCATACAAAAGGTAAATTATTTTGGGGCGCCTGGGTGGCTTAGTCGGTTAAGCGTCCGACTTTCACTTAGGTCATGATCTCGCAGGTCGTGGGTTCGAGCCCCGCGTCGGGCTCTGTGCTGACTGCCAGCTCAGAGCCTGGAGCCTATTTCGGAGTCTGTGATTCCCTCTCTCTCTGACCCTCCCCTGCTCACGCTGTCTCTCTCTCTCTCCTAGAAATAAATAAAACATTAAAAAAATTAAAAAAAAACTGATGGAGACTCTTATCTGTTTAAAAAAAAAGTTAAATTATTTTAAGAAATAAGAAGAAAAATAATATTTATTTGCCTTATTTTTATGTTCTTTAAAAGCTTAGAAAAACAGGTTCTAACAAGTGAAAACTCGTTCTCATTTCAACATGAAGCTCTCCATTGGTCTGTTGACTGTGTCCTTGGAAAGAGAGGTCAGAGTCGTGAATCAAAGGGCTCCTTCAGCTATCTTTATGACCTAGGATGGCGGACCTCCAATCTTTAAAAGGAAAGCCGGGGCCCCTGGGCCGCTCAGTCGGTTAAGCGTCTGACTTCGGCTCAGATCATGATCTCACTGTTCATGGGTTCGAGCCCCTCATCAGGTTCTGTGCAGGCAGCTCAGAGCCTGGAGCCTGTTTCAGATTCTGTCTCCCTCTCTCTCTCTGCCCCTCCCCCGCTCATGCTCTCTCTCTGTTTCAAAAATAAATGAAAAACCTATAAAACAAATTTTAAAGGAAAGCCGCCCTTCTTGTTGTAAATTTTCTTTCCGAGAGCAGTTAGCGCTCTTTCTTTGACACATTTATTTCCATCGGAGCGAGTGTTCAAATATGTTCGGTGGTGATAAATCTTTTGTCTTCTGAGTAATATTTGCATTTGGGAAACAGCCAAAAGGCACCCAGAACCAAGTGGCATGATTAATCTGAGAAATGAGTTTGGGCTATAAGGGGCCCAGGGTGTTGAGTACTTAATTTTTTTTTTTTTTTTTAGTTTTTAAATTTTATTTAAATCCAAGTTAGTTAACATATAGTGTAATAATGATTTCAGGAGTAGAATTGGGTGATTTATCACTTATGTGGAACACCCAGTGCTCATCCCAACAAGTGCCCTCCTTCATGCCCATCACCCATTTAGCCCCTCCCCTCACCCACCACCCACCCAGCAACCGTCAATTTGTTCTCTATATTTAAGAGTCTCTTATGGTTTGCCTCCCTCTCTCTTTTTATCTTATTGTTCCCTCTCTTCCCTTAAGTTCATCTGTTTTGTTTCTTAAATTGTATATATGAGTGAAATCACATAATATTTATCGTTCTCTGACTGACTTACTTCGCTTAGCATAATACTCTCCAGCTCCATCCACGTTGTTGCAAATGGCAACATTTGATTCTCTTTCATTGCCCAGTAGTATTCCTTTGTGTATATCTACCACATCTTCTGTATCCATTCATCCATCGACGGACATTTGGGCTCCTTCCATCCTTTGGCTATTGTTGCTAACACTGCTCTAAACATTGGGGTGCGTGTGCCCCTTCGAAACAACACACCTGTATCCTTTGGATAAATACTTAGTAGTGGAATTGCCTGATCATATACTAGTTATATTTTTAATTTTTTGAGGAACCTCCATACTGTTTTCCAGAGTGGCTTCACCAGTTTGCCTTCCCACCAGCAAGTGCAAAAGGGCTCCCCTTTTGTGTTGAATACTTCAAAGAGATTCACACTCACATACATTACCTTCCTGAGTCCTCTGGCCATTCCTGTAAAGTAGAAGAGGCCCCATCATCTCCTTTTCCAGAATTGGAAACTGAGTCTCAGTTGGGCCAACATTCCGATCCACACCCTCTGACTTTCCCTCGTGCTTCAACGAGGCCCCCTTCTCTCAGTTTGTCAGGCCACTTGGCCTTCCTGGGGATGAGGGGCAAAGAGTCTGTGAACCCACTCTCTGGAAAAGGAGTTTGTGGTCAGGCTCATCCTGGCCTAAAACTGAGCCTGGAAGCTTCCGGGACCTGAGGCAACTCTGACATCCGGCAACCATGAGTCTAGCAGTCAGCCAGTCTCTGGGGGCCACCAATCACCCCGGCTCATGGCACCCCTGCCCCATCCCCTCTTTCTCAGATGGAATCCATATCTAAATTCCCAGAGAGCCTCTTTCACTCGCACCCCATCACACCAGGCACCCCAATCCCATCAAAGATGGCCACGCCCTGGCATGCGGCCATGGGAAGGGAAGCCTCAGCTAAATGGGGACATAGGGCATGGAGAGTTCCATGACTGGTTAGAAGGCGCATCTATAACGCGGCAGTGATGACGCCGATGCTGATGACAAGGAGGGCGATGGTGATCTGTCGCATTTGCTGAACACAAAACATGCGCCTCCCGCCACGCCAAGCCTTTTGCGTGCATGCTCAGCGAGGCTTGTAAACTGGTTCTGTGCCCAGTTCTCAAAGAGATAGCAGGACAGGCAGTAGTATGGAATGTGAACAACTTCTCCAATCTTTCTACCATATGAAAATGGGCAACTCAGCAGTGTGACTCCTGGAACCTTCTCCTGGCCAAAATAACCAAAGGGGCAATCCTAGCATCTTCACCCATCCCTGACCCAACACAGGAAGCATAAAAATGGAGGCATCTAGGTGGCTCAGTCGGTTGGGCGTCTGAAATCGGCTCAGGTCATGATCTCACGGTTCGTGGGTTCGAGCCCCGCGTTGGGCTCTGTGCTGACAGCCAGCTCAGAGCCTGGAGCCTGTTTCAGATTCTGTATCTCCCTCTCTCTCTGACCCTCCCCTGCTCACGCTCTGTCTCTCTCTATATCAAAAATAAATAATAACAAAAATTTTTTTAAAAAATGGAGGCATTTAGGAGTGGGGTCCTCCTTCTGGTCCTGTTCCCCCGGGTTGCATCTGATTCCCTTCTGAGAGATTCATTCAGTTGGGTTTTGAAGGCTCCCAGGGCAGCCTTATTACAGCGTGCACAGCCCCCCTTTAGAGGGTAGCTCTTCTGGACGAAGGTCTCAACGGTCTGAAGAGTGTCTGGGAAGTGCTTCTCCACTATTCGTCCGCACTCTGCCGTCGAGTGCACAATTGTGTGTATTTATATCCAAAATAAAGTTCGCCCCCCTCCGTCTCCCACACCCCTATCTTGCCTGATAACAAGAATGACCCAGGACACCTGTCAAAAACGCAGAGCCCTAGGCCCCTACTGGCCCTACTTATTCAGATGGGGCCTAGGGATCTGTATTTTTTTAATGTTTATTTATTTTTGAGAGAGACCGAGACAGAGCATGAGTAGGGGAGGAGCAGAGAGAGAGGGAGACACAGAAGCCGAAGCAGGCTCCAGGCTCCGAGGTGTCAGCACAGAGCCCGACTCGGGGCTTGAACCCACAAACCGTGAGATCATGACCTGAGCTGAAGTCGGACACTCAACTGGGATCTGTATTTTTTTTTGTATTTATTTTATTTTTGAGAGAGAGAGTGAGCAGGGGAGGGGCAGAGAGAGAGAGACTGAGGATTCGAAGCAGGCTTTGCGCTGAGAGCAGAGAGCCCGACGCGGGGCTCGAACTCACGAACCACGAGATCATGACCTGAGCCGAAGTGAGATGCTTAACCGACTGAATCACACTGGTGCCCCAGGGATCTGTAGGTTTATCGCGCTTTGAAGGCTTCAATTGTCGGTCAAGTTTGGGACATGCCACCCTATTCTGAAATCCCCAGCTTCTCCCAGTGTCTGCCTGTCTCTGTCTCCATTAAGTCATTTTTAATCCCCTACCGAGATCTGGGTATGAAAGCAGGCTTGGGTACCAATAAACAGCATCATCTTTAACAAGTCACTTCTTTTACCCGGTTCTTACCTTAGTACATTTATCTGGAAAATGGGCGCCTTTTCCCAGATGCCTTGACGATACAGTCTACCATTTGCGTTTGCCAGCATGGGCTATGAAAATTAATGTCGCTGAACTTTCCACAACTTTTTGAAGCCCTTTTGGAAGCAATCACGAAATGTCCAGGATTGTCACCAGGGCAGGAGAGAACTAAAGGTTCAAAGTCCCTGCGTCCACCAAGACAATGTCCGTGAAAAGGCTTGCCATGGAGCCTGACACTTACAACATGTAGAAGGTCTTTTCCCCAACGGCGTCGTGCCGTCCATGTTGTCAAAGAGTCATCACGACGGAGGCTTCCGCGTCAGCCCTGCGCAAGCAGCTCTTGGGATAATCATCCAGAATTTACCAGGAATGGGCAGCGTGCACACAGCATTCTCTGACGGCTGGAGGGCAAATCTCAACTGAGACGTGGCCCCCTCCTGCCGCCATCTTTCACTTCCAGTGGGAACCCTCAAACTGGGCAGATCTCACCCTTGGGACGGAACTCGAGAAGGAGCTGGAGCAATTCTTGCACAATTACTGAAGACCCACATAGCTTTAAGTGGCGGTCTGCTCCGAGGGAAAGTTCCATCTTGCTCTACCTATGGGTGAACTCTCTTATCTCTAGCTTTTAGAAAAGAACAACACGCATAGGTCTTTTTCTTTAATGCTTATTTATTTATTTTGAGAGAGAGAGAGAGAGAGAGAGAGAGAGAGAGAGAGAGAGAAATTAAGGAGAGGAGCAGAGGAAGAGAGAAAGAGAGAGAGAATCCCAGGCAGGTTGCGCGAGCTCCGTGCTGTGGGCTCAGAGCCCGACACGGGGCTCGATCCCACAAACCGTGAGACCGTGACCTGAGCCAAAATCAAGAGTCAGATGCTTAACCGACCGAGCCACCCAGGCGCCCCCATGCATAGCTCTTTTACTGTTGTTGTTGTTGTTGTTGTTTTCTTAATTTAAATTCAAGTTAGTTAACATACAGTGTCATCTTGGCTTCAGGAGCAGAACTCAGTGATTCATCACTTACATAGGACACCCAGTGCTCATCCCAACAAGTGCCGTCCTCAATGCCTGTCACCCATTGAGTTCATCCCCCCGCCACCTCCCCTCTGGCAACCCTCAGTTGATACTCCGTTTTTAAGAGTCTCCTATGGTTTGCCTCCCTCTCTTTTTTTATCTTATTTTTCCTTCCCTTCCCCTATGTTCATCTGTTGAGTTTCTTAAATTCCACACATGAATGAAATCATATGATATTTGTCGTCCTCTGATGACTTATTTCGCTTAGGATAATACCCTCTAGTTCCATCCATGTTGTTGCAAATAGCAAGATCTCATTCTTTTTCATCGCTGAATAATATTCCTGTGTGTGTGTGTACCACATATATATACACATACATAAATATACATACATATAGAGATGCCACATCTTTTTTTTTTTTTTTTTTGAGAGAGAGAGAGAGACAGCATGAGCAGGGGAGGGTCAGAGAGAGAGGGAGACACAAAATCCAGAACAGCCTCCAGGCTCTGAGCTGGCTGTCAGCACAGAGCCCAACATGGGGCTCGAACCCACAAACCGTGAGGTCATGACCTGAGCAGAAGTTGGACGCTTAACCGACTGAGCCACCCAGGCGCCCCCACATCTTCTTTATCCATTCATCAGTCTATGAACATTTGGGCTCTTTCCACACCTTGACTATAGTTGATAGCGCTGCTATAACCACTGGGGTGCGTGTGCCCCTTCGAATCACCATTTTTGTATCCTTTGGATAAATACCTACTAGTGCAATTGCTGGGTCATAGTGTAGTTCTATTTTTGGTTTTTTGGGGCACCTCCACACCGTTTTCCAGAATGCGCCGATTTGCATTCCCACCAACAGTGCAAGAGAGTTCCCCTTTCTCCACATCCTCGCCAGCATCTGTTGTTGCCTGAGTTGTTAATGTTAGCCACTCTGACAGGTGTGAGGTGGTATCCCATTGAGGTTTTGATTTGCATTTCCCTGATGACGAGTGACGTTCAGCATCTTTTCATGTGTCTGTTGGCCATCTGGATGTCTTCTTTGGGAAAGTGTCAGTTCGTGTCTTCTTCCCCTTTCTTCACTGGATTATTTGATCTGGGGTGTTGAGTTTGGCAAGTTCTTCATAGATTTTGGATACTAACCCCTTACTCTTTAAGTTTCTCCAACAGAGTCACGAAATCATTTGTCTGGACAATTTAACCCTGATGCATCTGTTGTGATAAGAACCCTTTAAATGAGGACAGCATTGGTGGCTGGTGATGTTTTTTGAGCAGACACAGCGAGAATGTGGATAAAAGCCAACCAAACATCAAAGAACTCATTAGGGAAGTTACATCTTGTATACTCAGATTTCCCTAGAAGCTTCAAAAGTGAAAGCAAATCTAGATTCTGGTCTCAGTTGCTGTCATTTCCACAATGAACAAGTGTTTAGCGTCAGTGTATAATCTGGGTGTAATGTATCTTATATATCATGTTAATATCGTATATTATATTAAATACAATATTAATGATTTATTAATTGATATTAGTTAACATGGTGCAAATTATTAATATAATGTAAATATTTTGTATGATATATACTTCTATAATATTTTATATACATGTATACATTCAAATGCGGGTGTGTATACATACATATACATGCATATGAGATTTATGTCAAGGAATTGGCTTATACAATTATGGGGGCTGGCAAGTCCCAGATCCACAGGACAGGCAGGCTGGAGACCCTTGGGGAGGAACTGATGCTAAGGATCCACAGGCAGAATTTCTTCCTCTTCAGGGAAATCTTCATTTTGCTCTTAAGGCCTTTCAACGGGTTAGATCGCCGCCACCACCACCACCACCCCCCCCCCCCCCCCCCCCCCCCCCCCCCACTTTATGGAGGCACCATAGCCTAGCCACGCTGACACGCCAAACACCATCACAGTGACGCACCCATTACGTTGTGTTGGCTGATGTGCAGACTGTTAGGGATTGTGGAGGAGAAGTGTGGCCATCGCTCTCAGCACCCCCCTGCACAGATGGCCCCTGTTAAATGGCAGTGTGGCAGGGCAGAAGCCCATCGTGAGCAGCACTGCGGGAAGACTTTACCGGCTGGCTCTTCCCCAAGAGGTGGTACCTAGACAGGAAATGCAAAGATAAGGAAGCCAGGCAGGGGGAGGGGAGGGTCAAGAGACGACCAGGGTTTGGTTTTCCTTCAGCCTCTCGTGGGAAGGTGCTGCGTTAGCCTTGTTGAGAAGGGAGTAGTGATTTAGACATTCCAAAGCAGTGGGCGATCCCCAAAGAGGGTGCATTTGGCTTTGGAATGAATCGGGGTTTTATTGAAGACACGGAATTTCCCCGTTCTGTTTGCCATTAGCCAATATAACTATGGGGCTTGTGCGGGGCCAGCACACACCACAAGCAGAACTAGTTGGAGCCCCCCTCTGTGAGTGAGACACAGGGAGTTAGGTACGAGATGGTTTCAGAGCCTTTTCTGGCCATTGTTCTAGAGGGGGCTCAGAACCTTCTCGGCAAACATATCAGTTATCTATTGCTGTATAACAAACAGCAGTGGCTTAAAACAACAACAATCATCGATGTTGTCCAAAAATATGTCGCTTGGGCTGGGCTTAGAGGGGAGAGCTCACCAAGTTCCACGTGGCGTCCCCTGGGGTGGCTCAATACAGCTCTGGAGGGGCCATTTCCCAGGTGGCTCGGTCACGGTCATGTGGCTGGCAAGCTGGGGCTGGCTGTCAGCTCGGCACTCCGCTGAGGCTGGCTTGCTCTCCTTGCGGCCAGGATTTTCTGACAGCATGGGAGCTGGGTGCGAGAGGGGGCCAAGGAGAAGCTGAATCACCTTTCATGGCCAAGGCTCAGAAGTCGCGTGGCATCACTCCCATAAGCATGCCAGTCACTAGAAGCGCGTCACAAAGCCAGTCCATACTCCAGGGGAGGGGACTTAGACGCCACCCCTTGATGGGAGGAGACTCAAAGAGGTTGTGAACTTGGCTTAGAACTGCCACAGCGGGAGCACCTGGGTGGCTCAGTCCGTTAAGCACCTGCCTCAATATTCAGCTCGTGTCCAGGGTCCCAGGGTTGTGGGATCAAGCCCCATGTTGGGCTCTGTGCTAAACATGCAGCCTGCTTGAGATTCCCTCTCTCTCTCTCCTTCTGCCCCTCTTCTCCATTTGTCCTCCAGCGCTCTCTCTCTCTCTCTCTCTTTCCAAAAAAACAAAAAACAAAACAAAACGAAAAACACCTCAGCAAATGGTACCTCTGACATCCACCTTCATGTTGGGTACTATCTCTGACACCTCCCTTTCTCTTGCCCCTCACCCCCCATCCAGCCAATTACCCAGACTTATAGATTCTACTACCAACAAATATCTTCAAATCTTTTGTCTCACACCTGGGCAACTGCACCTTCTTGATTTCCCTGCGTCCACCCTTTCTTCCTATGACATTTAGGATTAGGGTCAGTTGCATATGACAAAAAGTTCCAATAACAATGGCTCACACAAGATCAAAATATACTTCTCTTTTACATAAAAGAAACGGATACATAGCTGTCCGGGGCTGATATAGTGACTCTGCGATTCTCAAGGATCCAGGCTATCTATGTTCATTTTGCTGCTCTACAACACTCAGCCTGCCCTGGTCCAAAATGGCTGCCTAATCACCAGCCATCGCTTCCACATTCCAGTCAGGGCAGAAAAAAAATAATGAAGAAGGGTACACGCTGTCCCTGTAAGGATCCTTCCCAGAACATTCTCCTCATATTTCCTTGACCAGTCACATCACCACATCTAGTTGCAAAAGAGGCTGAGGATGTAATGTTTATTCTAGGCAGCCATATGCCTCACTAACATCCAGAAATCCATAACTAGAAGACACACTTCTCTGAATCCATCCACACTTCACCCAGAATCATTTTCCTCAGATGTGTATGTGAGTATCTCACTTCCCTGCTCAAGGTCTTCAATGGTTTCCCAGTGCTTCAGGATAAAATTTAAATTCCTTCAGGGGCGCTGGGTGGCTCAGTCAGTTAAGCGTCCGACTTTGGCTCAGGTCATGGTCTCACGGTTCGTGGGTTCGAGCCCCGCGTCAGGCTCTATGCTGACAGCCGGCTCAGAGCCTGGATCCTGCTTCGGATTCTGTGTCTCCCTCTCTCTCTGACCCTCCCCTGCTCACACTGCCTCTCTCTCTCTCAGAAATAAATAAAACATTAAAAAAAATTTTTTAAATAAATTACCTAAAATGGCTCCAATGTTCCTGCCATCTGGCCCCTTCTCTTTCCGCTGTTACTAGCATATTCTCTTTCATCTCAAGGTTTATTCAAGGTGTTCCCTCTGCATAGAATCCTCTCCCACCCTCTCTCTCTATGGGTTCATTCTATCCATGCTTTAGGCCTCAGCCTAGACCTCACTGTCCTCCAAGATTTTAAGAGCTGATGCATGTGTTTTCGTTTCTTTTAGAATCGGGAAGAAAAATGGAACCTTGGGGTTTAAGAAAATGTTTGACTTTCTCAATATTAATAGTACCTACTTCACTAGGGTCTTGGAGTAAATGAAAGAAAACACTACCTGTGAGGGGCTTAGAACAGGTACCGCTCAATAATTATCACCTATGATGGTTGTTGTTGTGGTGGCCAATGTGTCCTCTCTTTTCTAGAGGTATTTTCTCTTGAGAGCTGATCTTGCAGAAGAGAAGAGATTACTGACTCTCTCTGGCCCCAGAGATTGTCTGTGCTCCCGTGTCGCTTCTTTTTTGAGAGAGAGAGAGAGAGGCAGAGGGAGAGAGAGAACATCTTAGGCAGGCTCCATGCCCAGTGCAAAGCCCGAATTGGGGCTTGATGTCAAGAACCATGAGATCATGAGCTGAGCCAGAATCAAGAGTCAGACGTTAACCTGACTGAGCCACCCGGGCGCTCCAAACACGTCTCTTCTTATAAGGGCCCTGATCCCTTTATGAAGGTTCCACCCTTATGGCCTAGTTACTTCCCAAAGGGCCCACCACCTGATACCATCCCACTGGGCATTAGGGTTTCAACATATGAAGTTGGGGGGCGGGGGGACAAACACGTCCATACTAGGATCAAATCCTGAATCTAACCCTTACCTACACTCTGAAGACTTCCAATTCCTCGGTTGCAAAATGAGGCTCATAATGGCACCTACCACGTGCGCGCCTGGGAAGATTAACCAAGCTACTGCACGGGAATTACCCAGCCCACGCTCCTCCCACCTATAAACATTCCCGAAGGATGGAGCGCACGTGAATTGGACACTCACAGACTCAAGAGGTGCAAAAAACGGAATGTTCTTTAATCTTCTTTCTCGGAGCTCAACTCCCGCGCTCTCACCCCTCTGGCCAGTAGACAGTGGCACCTGTCGGACAACTCTGGTCACGTTTCATCATGCCCAGGCACCTAAGAATTTGGCCCAGCCCCTCCCCACCCCCGGGGAGTCCAAGGGCTTCCTGGGTACCCAGGCCACGGTAGTTCAACAACCATCCACCCTGGCTTCTGCCAGTCAGTTCTGGTCGTCATCTGGGGGCGGAAGCATGCTGTGCCCTTGGCCATGGTCTAGCCACGTGGGAAGGTGACCAAGTTTTAGCTCTGAAAGCTCCACGTCCCAGAAAACTCTGAGTCCCAAGCAAACCAAGATGGTTGAGCCTATCCATGCCCTCTTCAACCTCCAAGATGCTCGAGGCATCTCAAGGCTCTTAGTGATCCTTTCATCCTCTCGGGTTCTGGTTGGGGACACGGAGGGCTCCAGGCTGCTGGTCCCGGCCCCGTGCTCGGGTGTCCAGGGGCTCTGGGGACTGCCCGTCACCACCTACCCCAACGGCTCCCTCAACCAGAGCGTCCGCTAGGCAGGCAGCCTGGAAACACAATCTACAGACACCAGTGGGACGCCTTCTGCCCCGAACCTTTCAAGGCTTTGGTTGGTAATCTTCAAAGCCAGGGTCTTAGAGCTTGAAAATCCCCTTCTGAGCCACAGTGCCTGACTCTAGCCACCCCCACTATCGTTGGCTATCCCCACTATCCTCTGTGCTGGGAGTGTAACTTTTTTTAATTTAATACGAGCCGATAGCATTTACTGAGGGCTTCCTGCTTGCCAGACACCGTTCTAGTATTTTACACCTATTGGTTTATTTGATCCTCATGATCTCTTTGTGTGCTATTACTGGCACCCTCACTTTAGACTTGTAACCCCGAAATACAGAGGGACTAAGTAACTTGTCCAAGGTCACACGGCTAGCTGCTAGGTATGGGGCAGGGGCTGCATTGTGGCCAACTGGGCCCCAGGCCCCTGTTTTTAACTCGTTTTGTTTTCTTTCGTCAGTAGGTTGGGTTCACTGTCTTTGTTCAGACACTGTCTTTGTCTTCTTCTTTGTGAAGAGAAAGGCGCAGGGGTGGGGTGGAAGGTCGCGGAAAATATGTGTAACATCACAGTTGCGGCAGCGTCATGAAATGGTGGAAGGAATCGAAAAGGTCAATGAGGGCTGATCTGATTAATGCAGCATGAGATTGGCTCTCTGCAGGGGGGCGGGGGGGGCGTGATGGCGACCAAGGTGCACGAGCTCCAGCACTTTCACTGCCTGCCGGGCTCGCCTCCTCCCCAGTGCCCGCCTCCCCTGCCCCTAGGACGGCTCAGTCCTTTCCCCCATGGCCCTGAGGGTCTCCCCCTACGGTCCCCCAGCCCGTGCCCGTGCAGCCCCTCACACTCCACGCTCCAAAAGTGTTCAGACCCCCCCTTGCCGGCCTGGGGTCTCTCCCTCCGCAAGGCCCATCTTGTGCACACCAACTCTGGTGTCTCCTCCCACCATCAGGGCCTTCCTAGGTCTCATCCTGGCGGCCCCCCACAAGAGCTCAGCAGCCTCCCCCCTCCCGGGGTCTCTCCCACCGCCCCCCCTGCAGGGCCTGCCCACTCCCTTCCTGCGCTGCCCGTCGCAGCGACTCCTGGACCGTGTGGTCCGGCGCTATGCTGAGGTGGCCGACGCTGGCAGCATCTTCATGGACCACTTCACGGACCGCGACAAGCTACGTCTGCTCTACACGCTGGCTGTCAACGCGCATCCCATCCTCCTGCAGGTATGCAGGGACCTCCCCCCCACCCCAGGGAGGGGGTTCGGGTCGGGCTCCAAGGGGGCCGCCCTGGGCTTAGCTCTCTTCCCTTTTACAGCAAGCCTTGGGGCCACCTCCTGGAGATGAGCCCCACAGCGATGCTTGGAAAGGAGAAAAGGGTGGCAGTATCTTAGATGCTCATCAAGAGGGGAATGGGCAGGGGCGCCTGGGTGGCTCAGTCAGTAGGGCATCCGACTTTGGCTCAGGTCATGATCTCACGGTTCGTGGGTTCGAGCCCCAAGTCGGGCTCTATGCTGACAGCTGGGAGCCTGGAGCCTGCCTCCGATTCTGTGTCTCCCTCGCTCTCTGCCCCTCCCCTGCTCACGCTCTGTCTCTCTCTGTCTCTCAGAAATAGATAAAACATTAAAAATAAAATTTAAAAAAAAAAGAGGGGAATGGGCAAATAAATGAGGGTGCACTAGAACTTGGGGAGTCACTGATCGATGAGGCAGTCATGGTGGCTCCCCGTCTTCCAATCCAGTGGTGGAGGAAGACCCTGAGCAGGTCAAAAGCATCCACAGACCATGTGGAGCCCAATCGCATCCGCTTCCCCCAAATCCCAAGAACCCGGACACTCACACCGTGAGCACAAAGGAAACTAGGAAGTGAGAGGAAGGAGTGGAAAAGGGAGGAGGGCTAGAGAGAGGAGAGAGAAAGAGGGGGGCAGAAAGAGGAAGAGGAATAAGGGAAGGAGGAGAGAAGGGAAAGAAAAGACATGGAAGGGCGCCTGGGTGGCTCAGTCAGTTAAGCATCCGACTTTTGACTCTTGATTTCGGCTCAGGTCATGATCTCGTGGGTTGTGAGTTCGAGCCCCACGTCCAGCTCTGCACTGACAGCGTGGAGCCTGGTTGAGATCCTCTGTCTCTCTCCCTCTCTCTCTGCCTCTTCCCTGCTCCTGCTCTGTCTCTCTCTTTCAAAATACATAAATATACATGAAAAAACAGTTAAAAAGCCAAAAGAAAGAAAAGAGAAGGAAAGGGAGAAGGTACAAGTTGAGAAAGGGGAGGGGGAGGAAGACGCCACAACAAAGACACTTCATGTTTATGGTCACAATTAATTGGATATTATTAATTTCATCATTTTAACTTAATTTTAAATATAATCATATCCCGTTATCAATTATGCACAATTGATAATTATGGGTATATTAATTATATTAGATATTCTATCACATAGTATGAGTTAATTGATATATTAATATATTTATTATATATAACTATTTATTATATATTGTATATTAATATATATTAATCATTATGTATAATATGTAAAATATACTAATAGAATATTATATAAATAGAAAATATATAATATATGAGTTATAATAATGCTATATATTATATTATATATTAATAATTATAATGACTTGCTATATCATTGTTAATATATTAATGTGTAATTTACTGTATGATTAATGTTGCTATATATTAATTATACATTACATATAATAATATATATTAATCATCAATATAATTATTCATATATTCATGACTAATACATTGACATATAATGAGCTGCTCTGGCTTATCGAGTACCTGCCAGATACTGGATATCGTGTTGAATGTTTTACACCACGACCACTCGACAACCCCACAGAAATATTATTATTGTCCCCTTTTCCAGACGAGGTAGGTGGGGCTCAGAGATACGAGGTGACATGACCGCAGTCACTTAGCTAATGTCAGCAAGGGGACCCAGACCCAGAGCCGTGCGACTGCCCGGTCAGGAGTCTTCCCGCTAAGACCTGCCTAGTAACGTCGGCACAGTAAATCCTAGAGAAGAAGGAACTGCCGCTTGTCCCACACCCTCGACGGTCTTCTTTCCCATCGTCCTAACCTTGGTGGCGGCAGCAGAGCCCGGAGAGGCCTGGGATGGGACCCTCCATCCACCCTGGGCCCCGCCCAAGAAGAGCCTGGGTCTGCCCGAGCCCGGGATGACTCCATGGCTCTGTGGCTGGGGTGGGGGGCGGGACCCCCGTCTGTGGCACACAGTGGGAGAGCTTCACATGTGGGTGGGTTAAAATGGGCAGGAGGCTGTGGAAAATCATCAGAGAGGCGGATCAGTTCTTTTTTTAAAGAAGGAAAAATAATGGTATTTATACTTCCTGCCATTTCCCCCTACTTTAAAGAAACACCATCCTAGGGGCGCCTGGGTGGCTCAGTCGGTTAAGCGCCCGACTTCGGCTCAGGTCATGACCTCACGGTTCGTGGGTTCGAGCCCCGCGTCGGGCTCTGTGCTGACTGCCGGCTCAGAGCCTGGAGCCTGTTTCAGGTTCTGTGTCCCCCTCTCTCTCTGACCCTCCCCTGCTCATGCTGCTGCTCTCTCTCTCTCTCAGAAATAAATAAAACATTAAAAAATTTTTAAAATAAATAAATAAAGAAGCACCATCCTAGGGGCACCTGGGTGGCTCAGTTAAGCGACTGACTCTTGATTTCGGCTCAGGTCATGATCACATGGTGCATGGGGTTGAGCTTCACGTCAGGCGCTGTGCTGACAGTGAGGAGGCTGCTTGGAATTCTCTCTCTCCCTTGCATTCTGCCCCTTCTCGGTTCATGTTCTCTCTCTCAAAATAAATAAAAAGGAAGGAAGGAAGGAAGGAGAGAGAGAGAGAGAGAGAGAGAGAGAGAGAAAGAAAGAAAGAAAGAAAGAAAGAAAGAAAGAAAGAAAGAAAAGGAAAGACCATTCTAGAAACAGCTGCTTCAATAAATAGTTAAGAAAAGACCAGCAGGATTCCCTCTTCCCTCAAATCCACAAGTGTGGTGCTGTTATGAGGACACAAAAGAGATCACTGGGGGCTGTGTGCTTCCCTAGATCAGTGTCAGGCTGTTGGAAGGTTCCAGTAAGTTGGGGGGGGGGGGCGGGGGCAGCATTTGTGACTAGGTAGTTACCCAGCCAGGCAGATTCACCCAGAGCCAGTGGCGTGGTTCCTAAAACATGTGCCACCAAGGGCCACTTTCATGATTTTTGCTCTATCCCAGAACCTGGTGCCTGCGCTGTTATTTTAAAATATGGCTCAGTCGGTTAAGTGTCCGACTTCGGCTCAGGTCATGATCTCACGGTTCATGGGTTCGAGCCCCACGTGGGGCTCTGTGCTGACAGCTCAGAGCCTGGAGCCTGCTTCAGATTCTGTGTCTCCCTCTCTTTCTGACCCTCCCCTGCTCACGCTGTGTCTCTCTCAGAAATAAATAAAACGTTAAAAAAAAATTTTTCCTCTGGGGCTCAGTTGGGTAGGCATCCCACTCTTGCTTTCGGCTCAGGTCATGATCTCCCAGTTCCTGAGTGACAGCCCCGTGTCGGGCTCTGCGTCAGCAGCAAGGAACCTGATTGGGATTCTCTCTCTCTCTCCTTTACTCTCTGCCCCTCTCCACTGTCTCCCTCAATAAATAAACACTTAAAAAATATTCTCGTCTTTAACTCAGTTTCTTTTTTGTTTGTTTGTTTTGTTTTACCCCCATGGCCTCTTCCTAGGCAGTGGTGTCCTGAAACCCCAAATACTCTCATCTTTTTCGACTTCAACTCTTAAAATAAACAGTCCTCAATCGCATCTAAAATCGCAGCAAGTGCACGGGCATTCCTGTCCCTCGCTTGGGGAAGCTGCCGAAATGCACCCACCCCATGGAAGTAGAGATTCCCTTTCCGGATCCCTTTGGCACCAGAATAAAAGGGACGCTGGGTCCCGGCAGGGCCCGGGGGGTAAAAACATGGGTTGAGACACCCGTCACTGACTCGTCTGGGGGCGGAGGGTGCCCGGTAAGGCCGATCCCTCTGGGCGCTGCCGGCCGGTGAGAGGCAGGGGAGCGGGTGTGTCGGGGAGTGATTGAGTGTTTCTCTCTGGTCCCCTAAGGCCTCCTCCTTCCCACTTCCAGATCTTTCCCGGCGCCGAGGGCTGGCCGCTGCCCAAGTACCTGGGCTCCTGCGGCAGATTCCTGGTGAGCACCAGCACCAGCCCCCTGCAGGGATTCTACGGCGCGGCCCCCGACCAGGCGGCAGACCTGGCTTACCAGCTCCTCGGGGTCCTTGAGTCCCTGAGGAACAACGACCTGAACTACTTCTTCTACTTCACCCACGTCGATGCGGGCACGTTTGGCATCTTTAACAACGGGCATCTCTTCATCCGGGACGCCAGCGCCTTGGGCGTCATCGACAGGCAGGAAGGTACCCAGCGAGGGCTGGCAGAGGGGAAGTCGGGGTGACCGGAGGCAGGGAGGGGGGCCTGGGTGTGGGTGGGGGCGCACCCCTGGGTCTTTCCAGTCTCTGGGTGTCACAGCGAGAGCAGCCCAAGGTTGCGGGGGGAGGGGTGTCAACGGTCCCGTAAAACGGCCTTCTCCTCCTTTCGGGTCTGTGCTCCGGCTGCATCTCGAAAAGGGAACTGACCTTGTGCATGGAGGTAGTTTGCATCGCGGTTCCGCCCCGACTGCACCCTCAGGGCGCTGCTGTTGACCCCATTCGGTCAGGGCATGCTGGGACCTGCCCTGCCCCCTCTTTGCACACACACCACCTCCGGATCCATCTTCTCGGAGCCTTGTGTGGCAGATGCTTCCGGCCCTTGCATCTGAAACGTACATATCTGGTTGATTTCGCTGGTGCGCGCTGCCGTCCGGGTCGGCGCTTTTGCTTTTCCAAAAATGTTCAGACCAAAAAGCACGGCATCAAATGAGGTGTGTGAGTGAGTGAATCATGCTTCTCCCCATCGGCCCAGGCTCACCCAGGGTTCTAGAACTCTTTGAACATCCCAGTCTCTAGCAGTGACCGAATTTTCTGAGCCCAATCAGAGGACAAAGGAGTTTCTTCTCTCATCTCCGACTTGGCTTCTATGAGCAGGCCTGCAACGAAAGGCCAGTTAAACCACACTCGTTTCCTGATTGGCCTTTATTAAGAAGAATCAAGGTATGGGGTGCCTGCGTGGCTCAGCCGGTTCGGCGTGGCTCAGCCGGTTCGGCGTCCAACTTCGGCTCAGGTCATGATCTTGCGGTTTGTGGGTTCGAGCCCTGCATCGGGCTCCATGCTGACAGCCAGCTCAGAGCCTGGAGCCTGTTTCAGAGTCTGTGTCTCCTTCTTCCTCCGCCCCTTCCCCACTTGTGCGCTGGCACTCTCTCTCTCTCTCTCTCTCTCTCTCTCTCTCAAGAATAATAAATAAACATTAAAAAAAAAAAGAATCAAGTTAGAAGACATGAAGCTAGTTCCAGAATATTGGGGACACAAAAACTACTGCACTTGTCGGTCACACTGAATGCATATTCTGAATCACCTATTGTTTCTCCCATGTTGTTCTCGGCCGGGACCACTGTGTCCCCACCCTCTACACCTCCCGTCCGGGACGTGCCGGAACACTCCGCCATTCACCCAGCAATTCTAACCAGCGGCGGTCCCCCATGGGTTGTAGGGCGACTAACATCTCCCCTCTCTCTTCCAGGCAGCCAGACAGCCGCCGCCGGGCCAGAAGAGAGTCAAGACATCTTCAGCTGCCTGGTTTCCGGCTGCCAGGCCGAGCTGCCCTCCTGCTACGCCATCCCCGAGACGCAGAGCCTGGTGCTGGTGTGTCGGCAGGTGCTGCCTCAGCTTCTCCAGGGCAAGTTCCCCTCCCCCGTGCAGGACGAGATAGACGCGGCCCTTGCTCAATGTGGGGAGGATGCCAGCCCTGCCCCCGAAGTCCTCGGGGCCGCCAGCCGCCTGAAGGACATCTTGAGACCCCTGAGAACCTGTGACCCCCGATTCGCCTACCGATACCCGGACTGCAAGTACAATGATAAGTTCTGAGGGGCCCTTGCTGGCCCTCGGGGACCACATCCTTGCCCCCTCCCCTTGCCCAGTCGCGTTGTTGCAAGGTACAAAGAGGAAGCTGCTTATTGGCCTTTCTTAAGAAGAATCAAGTCATGGGGGCGCCTGGGTGGCTCAGCTGGTTGAGAGTCTGACTTCGGCTCAGGCCATGATCTCTCGATTTGTGAGTTCGAGCCCCGCATCGGGACATTAGGAGAGATGTGCGCTCATTTCCCAGGACCCGAGGAAGACGCTGACAGCCAGAGGGGCATTGTGTCACACGGTGTGATTGTCCCCTGCCGGCTGCCACGACGTGGAAAAGCCCCGGGGCCGGGCAGCGGGAGACGCCAGTGTGGACACTCACTGGACTTCTTGGAGCCTCAGTGTCCCCTGTTGTCAGCCAAACTCATGGGTGCGTGAAAAAAGACAGGGATGTGAAGGGCCAAGGACACGTGCCGGTGGTTACAGACAGTGTTCCAGAAGCATGCACAGGCCGGGTAAAGGAGACAGAGCCGTGGAGGTGGAGGCCGACACGGAGGGAAGGGAGGGGGAAGGTGAGGCCAGGCCTGCGTTAGACTCAAACAAGAGGGGCCCCCTTCCTGCTCGCTAGCCCCCCTGCTGTGCTCCCCACACTGCCCCGGGGGGAGGAGACGCACGGACAGGGCCACACTCTGGGTGCCCGGGGTCCCATGTGCTCGTGTGAGGCACCTCCTGGCGTGGGGTGGAGCCGGGGCTGAGAAACGATGACAGGTGGGCTGGGGGGGCCGACGTGTTCATCCAGGAGCTGCGAGAAGCAGGTGTCAGGACAGGGTGAGGTGGCCGAGAGTCGTATCCAAGAAGACGCCCGCGCGGAAGGCAAGAAGGAGGTACTGCAAGTCTGAGCCCAAGTGAGGGAGGGAAGGTCAGTGCGCGCATTGTGAGGCCGGCAGCGGCACAAGCTAAAAACGACGGTTCGGCAAGGCCGCCAGGGTGTCCTGGGGGACAAGCCAGCCATCAGAGGAGCCCCGAGTCTCCCCAGGCTGGATGGCCCTCATACCCCCGCTGCACTCGGTCGTTGGCAGGAAACGGCCCTCGGTGAGTGTGACCTTGACCTAACTACAGAGATGGATTTCCAAGTGCAGCGCAGGGCCCGCTGAGAGCTCAGCTCCCTGGAGTAGGGGAGCGGGGGCGGGGTGTGTGTGTGTCTGTGTCTGTGAGGACACTGCAGCCCCAGCCGGGGCCGCAGGCCAGCTCTGTCCTCACCAACAGCCCCTCATGCAGGAGGCTAAGGAGTCTGAGAATGTCCATTCCAACTTGGCCTTATAGGTCATTATAAAAATTTGGGGGCAGGGCGCCTGCCTGGCTCAGTCCGTTAAGCATCTGACTGTTGACTTCGGCTCAGGTCATGATCTCACAGTCTGTGAGGTCAAGCCCCGAGTCGGGCTCTGCGCTGTCAGCACAGAGCCGGCTTGGGATTCTCTGTTTCCCTCTCGCTCTGTTCCCTTCCTCCTGCTCTCCTGCTCGCACCCTCTCTCTCTCTCAAAAATAAATAAACGTTTAAAAAAATATTTTTTCAAGGTCAGCCAATGGAACATACTTGATTTGACAGTTTGTTAGTTTGCTTTATACCTTTGAAATATTTAGTCACGTGCTATGTGGGCCCCCGTGTGTAGCCCCGCCCTGGCGCCTCAAACCTCAGTGGGGGACTCTTTGGACCTTTGTCCAGCCTCCCTGTCAGCCCCGTAGGGACCTCCCAGTCGGCCCCCTCTTTCCTCCCGCTGAATCACCACCTTTAGCTCAGAATGCCTGACTTAACAGGCCTCGCACTGCAGACGGGGAAACTGAGGAAGGAGGAGGCGCCCAAGGAGGAAGACGGACTTGCTGAGATAGTTCCAGAACTCCTGCTACCAGACCACGCCCTTCCTACCTTCCCCTTCAGCTGCTGATTTTCACCCTGTCTTAACCGCTTTGGGTGCCTTCCTTCACACTTGAAAGTGGGCCAAGAGAAGTCCTATTTTGTGGTCCACTAGACTGGTTCTTCGAGGCACTATCCCCCACCTCCACCCCCACCCCCAGGGCCATCACAATAGTGAGGATGACGGGCCAAGCTTCCGGAAGGGCAGGGTTGGGCTGCCTGGGAGTCTGAGACGGTTGCCTTCTGGCTTGATCTGAAGGACAAGGATTGACCACATTTCCCAACACTGCTTTCAGCCCAGTGCAACTGATTTTAGACTTCCGACCTTCCGCACTACAAGATGATACGTTTCTATCGGCTTCAGCCACCCATTTTGTAGTAATTTGTTGTAGTGGACACAGGAAACCAACACCCCCTCCCCACACCAAACTCTGTCTTAGCATCTGCCCTTCAAGAACCCAAGCTGCAATATTCCCCAATGCCAGTCTGCAGTGATGGGCTCAAAAGCCAGACCCGGCCATGAGGAAGTGTGCTCTGCATCTGTACTCAGGGCCAAGGCTCGGATGGTTCCATTCCTCCCCGTACGAAGTCCCACACATCGTTTAAGATCCTGTCCTGACTCTTGTCTTGACCCAGAGCTTTTCCTCACAGCCTGGCGCCCAGCGAGCCCTTTCTGAGTCCCATCTCTGTACCCCTGACCCATAGGTCTGTGCCCCATTTGAAGCTAATCCTAAGGATACTGCAGAGAGACCTGTGTCCTGTCCCGCCATCCGGCCGAGGGCTCCCTCAGGTTGGGGGTGGCATGGGGTCCTTTGTGTTCCCCACAGCAACCGGGCGGGGCACAGCGCGGGCGCTTGGAAAATGGTCTTGCAGACGATCATGACTGCATTCTTCAGCCCTTTTGGCTTGGTGCTTGTCACATCCCATGTGCTCTAGATGAAATGTTGGTGTGTTCCCCGAATTCCTACGTTGAAATCCCACCCCCACCCCCCAGTGTGATGGTATGAGGTACTGGGACCTTTGGGGAGGTGTGGAGCCATGTGGAGCCCTCATGGGTGGGATTGGTCCCCTTCTAAAGGAGACCCCAGAGAGCCCCTTTGTCCCTTGTGACGCATGAGGACGCAGTGAGAAGATGGCTGCCTACGAACCAGAGAGTGGGCCCTCACCAGACACCAGATCTGCCGGCGCCTTGATCTCAGACTTCCCAGCCTCCAGAACTGTGGTGAGAAAGAACTCTTTATTGCTCACCAGCCCCGCATCTGTGGTATTTTGTTACGGCAGCCCAGTCTGTGACATTATGCTGGCCATCTACAGGACACAGGGGCTTCCTGGAGAACGGCTCTTTCCCTCAACGGCCAGGAGACAGGTTAAGTCAGCACTCAGGAGACTTCAGCCAGAAAGATATCATTCTGGTACATTCTCCATCCTCGGGAATCTTCCTGGAGGCATCAGAGTGGATTCCTGAGTTTTGCTAGCTGCCACCTTCTTGCCTGAAGGACCAGCTACGTAATTTGGGGGGAGGGGAGGCTAGTAGAAAACGAAGCAGTGGGCCCTCCCGTTATTAAGATTTGCAGGACCACAGAGCATTAAATTAAGTGCAGCCCTGTGAGACTGCATGGCTTGCATGTCCGTGAAGCTGGCCCTGGGTGCTTGAGAATACTAATTGTTGGCCTTGGCATAGAGTGCCCCTGGTGTGGGAGCAGAGGTGATCTACAAAACACTTCACCACCGCCAAGGCCAAGGAACTGATGTACGAGAACCGACTGCGCTGGCTGCAGCTGTGAGGTGGGCAAGTCCTACGTTTTCAAATGAGAACACTGTTTTAGGCAGCTCGCTCCGAGTGACAGCGTTTAGGTCCCTCGCCTCCCGGCACGCTCCTGTAACATCTGACTTCCGCCCGTGAGTGACTCTGTGAGCCTGAGCATTCCCTCTAGGGTTAAAAAGAAATACTTTGTTGGATTTGTGTTCTTTCTGGAAAGATCTCCGGCCCTGGAGTCAGACGAGATCTGATTTCAAACAGTGATTCTGCCAGCTACTACGTGACCTCAGGCAAGTTGCTTAACCTCTCTGAGTCTCCATAAAATGGCAGGGGCGGGGTGGCGGTGGGGAGATCTACCTTTGCAGGGCTATGTCCTGTTTCAATAATAGAATGTGCCTCCAGAGCCTGGCACACGCAGGCATTCTGTAGTTGAAGGGCAAATGTGGGGCAAGAAGAGAGGGCCTCTCAGCCAAAAAGGCTGCAACATAAATAATGATGGCAACAGATTATAACCCATAAATAAAATCAATTCTTACGAGACCATACTGATATAAATAAATACCTGAATAAGTAAATAAATGGCGAAGGCAAGAGCCCTTCCTTACAGTAGAATTCCAACTCACAAGCATAGAAGAAATGGCGAGAGTGGAAAATCACCACTGGGCAAACACCACACCAATAGTTGTTGCAGGCAGTGAGTGGCTCAGTAGGTTGAGCGTCGGACTCTTGACTTCAGCTCAGGTCGTGATCTCACAGTGGTGAGATGGAGCCCCACACAGGGCTCCGCGCTGACACTGCGGAGCCTGCTTGGGATTCTCTCTCTTCTCTCTCTCTCTGTGCCCCTCCCCTGCTCGCTCTCTCTCTCTCTCTCTCTCTCTCTGTCAAACTAAATAAATGGACTTTAAAAAAGTAAAAATAATTGTTGCAGACAAGAATCCCCAGTGGGGGCTGAAACTAGTAGACGAAAGTATGAGAAACAGGGCTTCTGCCTCATCTCAAAGTTATCTTGGCACCAACATACCCATTAAGAACGAAGGGAAAAACAGTAACTTGATGGTGAAAAAACCTGGCGGACACGACCTTAACCAGGTGATCAGGGTCAACATCAGCAGCGATAAGTCACAAAGGCGCCGTGTGCTCCCCACCATGATGCCCTATGAAGGGCACGGCCTCACTTCCCTGGTGTTTTTGCCCCAAATGCAAAACTTCAATAGAATCATGAGATAACATCTAACAAACTGAGGGACATCCTACAATTGGCCGTGAAAGGTGAGGAAGGACTAGAAAATTATCACAGATTGGGGAGGGGTACGGGGTGGGGGGTAACTAATGGGACATGAGAACTATATGCAATGTGGGATCCTCCCCTGGATCCTGACCCAGAAGAAGGACATCAGTGGTGCCAAGGCTTACCAGGAACACACCCACAAGGTGAACAAGTAGGGTTTATCGCTCCTGGGAACCAGGAGAAAACGCACCCTAAGGAGCAACATAAGGTGTCATGAAAAGAGAGGGTCAGAAAGGATTTCTTAGAGGATCAGAGCTTGTTGGGTGAGCTCGGGGAGCGTCCAGGGAAGCGGGGCTGTGCTGTCACGAAGTGGGGGTAAACCCACGATTGCCCACCTCCGTAAATCCCTTCTATGGGGCAGGAAGAACGGAGCAGGCAAACACTGTGCTTAGCAGAGCAGCCGTCACTCGCAGTAGCCAGGACAGGGGCATGTTGGGTTCTTTTTGGTTAAACAACGTTCCTGTTGTTCTTTGTCTTCAGACATGAGTACAGAGTGGCCTTGTTTTGTCCTGCTTCGTTGTGGTCACACAGTGGCCTTGTCTGATGTTAGTGATCTGAGAAATTGTTTACATTCGAGGAGAACACAGAGGCCCAGCTGTGAGGGCCAGGCCAGCTCTGAGCACCGCCAAGGGGAAGGCCCGACGGTGCCGCGCCAGCCCCCAGCCATTGTGGGCTGCTTGTCTGGTTTTCAGCGGGACAGTCGGTGAGATTCCACTAAGGCCTGTTGGATTAGTGCATAGTATCTCATCGCTGTCCATTTCTTCGTTTTGATAGTTGTGCTAGGGCTGGTAAGATGTGAACCTTAGGGGAGTCAGATGGGAATCCTGTCTACTAGTTTGGGACTTTTTTGTAAGTCTAAAATTATTCCAAAATAAAATGGGAGAAAGCAACTCGGTGAATGAGGCAGCCACCAGGTGAGGACGTCGGCTTGCATAGTGGTGCTGTACTGTATGAAACAGAAGACATTGCCCAAAACATGAAAGCATTACCTGTGTCACAAGATGGTCTTGACCATGAAAACCACACGAAGACTGAGTTGGATTAAAAAGAAGACTCGAGGCGTGCCTGGGTGGCTCAGTCCGTTAAGCATCTGACTCTTGATTTCAGCTCAGGTCGTGATCTCTCGGTTCCTGAGATCGAGCCCCGTGTCGGGCTCCATGCCGACAGCGTAGAGCCTGCTTGGGATTCTCTCCCTCCCTCTCTCTCTCTGTGCCACCCCCTGCCCCCAACTCGCACTGTCTCTTTCTCTCTCAAATAAATAAAATAGAATTTAAAAAATAAAAAAAGGAAGACTCCAGTTTCCCAGTTGGGACTTACTCTAGAGTGATGCTCATTGAGTAGGAGCATTTTCATTGTTACTGCTCTTTGCTTCTCTCTTATTACATTTGCCCAAGTTGAAGGTGCCCATACTAGAAGAAGAGCCGTCCCTACCACACTGGAAAGCAATAGAGACGCAGGGCTCACATACTCACTTCTGATTCCTTCCCTTCTACCCCCAAACCATGGTGCCTCGGGTACAGAGAGCATGGAGCACAAGTTAAAATCCCCCTACACACCCCTGCACCCCCCCCTGCCCCAATGGGCTGAATCTACTTTTCTGCCTCTTGCCCCTACTTGGAGCTTCTCTCTGAAAAATCCTTCTCAACGGGGAATTGTGTCAAAAGTGAGTTAATAGTCCCCTTGTCCAAATAACACATATTTTTTTGTATTTTTGTTTAATGATCCTGCCCAAGGCAGGAAAAATTTCAGGAAAAGAGGCATGTCATGGAAACTTGGGGAAAATCTAACCCTACTGTAAATTAATTTGGCAAAGTTCATCAAGAGCCTCAGAAAAAGATTGGACACCCAACCCAATAATTTCACTTCTGGGATGCTATCCAAAGGAAGTAATCAAGAATGCAGAGAGATTTATGCACAGACTGACTGTTAAAAATCATGGATTGAACACTTGTAACCTCTACAAAAATGAGAGTAAGTGGAATTTTTAATAGGCATAGACTATCACACGGGAGGAAATGGGAGGAGAAATATAGAAAAATTTTGAAAGCTGGAAAGCAAATAGCTTAGCAAGACCCAAAGAACAGAATCCTGAGTTGGCAGCAAAGAATGCTGAGAACCATTCCAATTTACACCACAAAATCTCTCAGAAAGTTGAGGGACTGGTGGCGCTAGATGCTTCAGGAAGTGAGAGGGAGGGCTGAAATAAGGATGATTCTTAAAAGGCCGTTTTAAAAACCAAATGGGGGTTCCTAGGTGGCTCAGTCCATTAAGCATCCGACTGTTTATCTTGGCCCAAGTCATGATCTCGCAGTTCGTGAGGTCGAGCCCCCCCGCCCACCCCCCGCATCAGGCTCTGCGATGACAGCTCGGAGCCTGCTTGGGATTCTCTCTCTCCCCTTCTGTCTCTCTCTGTCCCTCCACTGCTTATACTCTCCCCTCCCTCTCTCTCTCAAAATAAACATTTTTAAAAAATAAATAAAAAGCAAATGGAAGCTGATCCTCCTCTCCCTTCATAGCCAGGTGATAGATTCCGAGATCCAATGAAAGATTGGAAACCTGTTGCCTCACAAGAGTGAATCAAAGGGTCTTCAGGGACAGCACAGAGATTAGAACAGTATGTCACACTGAAAACTGGGGGATCCATGCCCTCCCCTGTCCCCACCCCAGGCAGGAGAACTGACCAGTGAGTCTCTAGGGAAAAGGCTAAACAATTCCTGACATCGGAAGTCCCTCAGTCATCCCACTCAGGTCTCTAAGGGAAGATCTCAGCTGGCAAACCCTCCTGGCTGTCCAGAGCACCCGGTTATTTTTTTTAGTTCCCCACGCCTTTCTTTTTCTGCTTTTTTCCAATATTGTTTTGAAATAATTTCAGACTTTCAGAAAAGTTGGAAGAAAAAGTACAAATAATTTCCATATACCTTGTATTGTTATTCTCAGTTGTTTACTTTTTCCATGTTTGCTTTCTCAGTTCCTCCCTCTTCATTTCACTCTCTTTCCCTCCTTCTCGTCTCTCCTCCTCCATCTGTCTCTCTCTTTCTCACCCCTCCGCTCCCCTTTCCCCAACCATCTTTTTCTGTTTCTTTTTTTAAAATATTTAACGTTTATTCATTTTTGAGAGACAGAGACAGAATGTGAGTGGGGAAGGAGCAGAGAGAGATGGGGACACAGAATCCAAAGCAGGCTCTAGGCTCTGAGCTGTCAGCACAGAGCCTGACGCGGGGCTCGAACCCACAACCTGCGAGATCATGACCTGAGCCGAAGTCGGATGCCCAACCGGCTGAGCTACCCAGGCGCCCCCCGCAACCATCTTTTTCTGAACCATCTTCCAATAGATTGCAGATGTATTCCTAAATACTTCAGACTTTATATCCTAAACTCAAAGGCTCACATAACTACAGCACAATTCTCAACATCAGGAGATTAACACTGATAAACCTTATTTTGTAACTACAGCCATGATTCAAATTTTTCTAATTTCTCCAGTAATGCCCTTCATAGAAATCTTTTTCTGGCCCAGGATACAATTCAGGATCACAGATTGCATTTAGTTGGCAGGTCTCTCATCTCCTTTAATCTGGAACATTTCCTCAGCGTGTGTGTGTGTGTGTGTGTGTGTGTGTGTGCGCGCGCGTGTATGTGATCACCTTGACATCTCTGAAGAGGAAAGGCTGGTTATAGTGTAGAATTTCCCTCAATTTGGGTTTGTCTGTTGATCCTTAATGATTCGATTTAGGTTCTTCATTTTCGGGAGGGTTCCCTCAGAAGTGATGTGCTCTCTTCACTACATCCTATCAGAAAACCCATGGGGTCAGTTTGTCTCATTATTGGTGATGCTCACGTGGCTAACGTGAAATGCTCACATGGCTAACGTGAAATCTACCAGGTTTCTGCGCTATAGATTTAATCTGTAATTGGAGAAGACATCCTTTGAGATTATGCAAATATCCTGTATTCATCAAGCTTCCACCCACTTGCTTTAGCATCCATTGATGATTTTGCCTGAATAACTTATGGTCATTGCCAAATGATGATTTTTTTAAAAAGAATTCTGTTATTCCTTTTACGTGTATTAGCTGGCATTCTGTTGTTAAGCAAAAGAACTCTCTTCCTCCCTACTTGTTATTTTTGAATTTTTTAAATGTTTATTTATTTTTGAGAGAGAGCAAGCATGAGTGGGGGAAGGGCAGAGGGAAGGAGAGACAGAATCCAAAGCAGGTTCCAGGCTCTAAACTGTCAGCACAGAGCCCAATTCGGGGATCAGACTCATGAGCCGTGAGATCATGACCTGAGCCGAAGTCGGACGCTTCACTGACTGAGACCCCAGGCGCCCCGCTCCCTACTTACTTATTAATACATTTATATCAATATGAACTCATGGATTCCTATTTTCTTTTTGCTTGCATATCTCTTTTCTGTCCAGAATAGCAACGGGAGGATTCTTATTTTATTCAATAGGTTATAACTTATTATTATCATTTATTTTAGTGCTCCAAATCTTTCCAGGGTTGAGTAGTAGGAAAATTCCCAGGAAGTACAGCAAAAAGTCAGACTAAACATGAGGAAAAAAATTAATTACAGAATTAGTCCAGGAGATCCAATATCCAAAAACAAGAGTCCCAAAGAGAACAAACACACACACACACACACACACACACACACACACACACACACACACACAGATGCATCCATAAATATAGCACGCAGTGACACAAACACATACACAGACACACACAGACACACGTACCCAAACGTAGATGCTGACGTAGATGTGGAGACACACATATGCACACAATCACACACAAACGTACAAACAGAAACAGAGACAAATAGGCGCACACACACACACACACACACACACACAGGAGGAAATCATCACCAAGAAAATTAAATTTCCCAGAAGGAAAAGGTCATTAGTGTTTACATTGTAAGGACTTTTGGGGTGCCCCTTCCAAGGCCTGAATGTTTCGAGCCCTAGGGACAAAAGAAAGCCGCTGCAAGTTTCGGGAGGCTGGGGGCGGGGCAAATGGTCGCCTAGCAAGGGTCAGGAGTTAGAATGGCCTCAAACTTCTCACAATACTGGAAGCCAGAAGACAGCGACTTCACAGTTCTGAAAGAAAATTACTTCCCACCTTCAATTGTCTACACAAAAAACCATCGATCACTCCTATAACCAAACTATCAATTTCAGACATCCAAATTCTAGTCGTTTCCATTTCCAAACATCCTATCTTAGGAAGCTCTTGGAGGATGTGTTCTACCAAAGAGTACGGTAGACCAAGATAAAGGAGGCCTGAGGTGTAGCATAGAAGAGATCGAGCATGGGAGAAAGGCGAAAGGAGTGACCGGAAAATGGCAAAAGGTGGTCCCAGGAGACAGCTGTGCGCCGTGCACGGGGCCTCCCCGTCCTCAGGGGAGCAGGTTGCAAGGCTTCAATCGTTCTGTCAGGAAGATGCCACTCATGCCAACCTGATGCATCTGAATATTTTCAGAGGAGATTTAGACCATTGGTGAAGACTTTGAATTTGAATTAAGATTAAATGCATAGAGGGGCGCCTGTGTGGCTCGTTCGGGTCGATGTCTGCCTTCGGCTCGGGTCATGATCTGACGGTTCGTGAGCTCGAGCCCCGCAATGGGCTCTGTGCTGACAGCTCAGAGCTTGGGGCCTGCTTCCGATTCAGTCTCCGTCTCTCTCTGCCCCTCCCCCCCCCATGCTCTGTCTCTCTCCCTCAAAATATAAACATTAAAAAAAATAAAAACAAAACAAGAAATACATAGAGAACCAAGCAAAAGAATTAACGCAATTAAGAACTTCTGAGAGGGGCAACTGGGTGGCTCAGTCGGTTAAGCTTCCAACCCTTGATTTAAGCTCATGTCATGATCTTGAGGTTTGTGGGTTCAAGCCCCACATCAGGCTCTGTGCTGACAGTGCAGAGCCTGCTTGACATTCTCTCTCTTTTTCTCTCTCTGCTCCTACCCCACTCACACACTCTCTCAAAAATAAATAAACATTAAAACAAAAAAAGAACTTCTGAGAAAATTAAGTTATGCAGGAAAGGAAAGTGAGCACGGTATAGTACACGGAGAAGCTTTGAATGGTATTTACATCGGCATCGTTATCTAAACACTGTTAAAGTCACCCAAATGGAGTCATTCATGCTAAGCCCTATGTCAGCAAACCAAAACTTAACTGTTTCCATGCTCAGCTCTCCCAGAAAAGGAAGGCTCGGATCAACCAATCAGCACTCAGTCAGCTCAACACAAGCTTTAAGACTTCCCTCTTTGCCATATAACCGAGCAGCAAATACCCAGTATAATTCCCTTGTTCCTTCTCACTTTGATCTATGAAAATCTCTTGCCTTGTACAGCTCTTTGGGACTCCTTTCTATCTGCTAGACGGGATGCTGCCTAATTCATGAATCGCTGAATAAAAGCCCACTAGATCAGTAAACTGTCTGGGAAATTTTCTTGTAACACTAAATTTTGATTTAACCACTATGGTGACATATCTATACATGGGATGAGTGCTCATGGGAAGATGGAGAAGAAAAATAAAGCTAAAAGAAATCCTCATCTTCCACAGTGGAGATTCAATGATGCTCACGGCAGAAAAATCAAGAGCGTCCCTCCAAATGTTATTTAGAGAAGTGATAGTAGGCAAAAGAGTTCGCAAAAAGATGTTGTTGCCTGTGGGCAAGGTAAATAGAAGGGAAGGGGCGGGCGCAGTTGGGTTTTGTAACAAACTCTGCAGCACCATATAACTCCAAACTACATAAATCTAGAACTTCTCCGAAGTTTTTAATGCAACACCAAAACATGTTAAAGAAACAGAAGATGTATGCGCTGAAATTATAATCACACCATTACTTTAAATAGCAGATAGTTGTATATAATTTAAATTCCCAAGAACAGAGGGTTGGTTTTTTTTTTAATGCTTATTATTTATTTTTGAGAGAGAGAAAGAGAAACAGAGCATGAGCCAGGGAGGGGCAGAGAGAGAGGGAGACACAGAATCCGAAGCAGGCTCCAGGCTCTGAGCTGTCAGCACAGAGCCCGACGCGGGGCTCGAACCCACGAACCGTGAGATCATGACCTGAGCCGAAGTCGGACACTTAGCCGACTGAGCCACCGAGGCGCCCCTTGAAGTTTATTTTCAAGTTAAGTCCCAGGAATTACAAACAAATCACCACAAAGTTTCAGAAGAACTCCAGAAACCTGGTGACTAACGGCGAAAGCTGGGAAGAAAGTAATGTTCACATTTATCAGTCCTTCTGCTTTCTTTGCTACAGCCCTAAATCCGTGGCCTGCTTTCTCCCGGTTTCCGTTGGAGTCGTGCGTGGGACCGCAGTTCCTATGGCCTTCGTGGGCTCAGAGAAAAAGGGGGTGTTGGTACTGAAATATTTTTTGTCTAGGTTGCACATGCGTAATTTTCGGCTACGGTTGTATTAAGAGTAACTGTCCAGGGGCGCCTGGGGGGCTTAGTCGGTTAAGCGTCCGACTTTCGCTTAGGTCATGATCTCGCGGTTCGTGGGTTCGAGCCCCGCGTCGGGCTCTGTGCTGACTGCCAGCTCGGAGCCTGGAGCCTGTTTCAGCCTGTGACTCCCTCTCTCTCTGACCCTCCCCTGCTCACGCTGTCTCTCTCTCTCTCTCCTAGAAATAAAAAAATAAAAAAATAAAAAAAAAAAAGAGTAACTGTCCATCCAGGTGCCTGGAACAGAGCTTTCCGAGGATGAAGCCGATAGGCTGGAAGTCAGACGAACCTGCCCTCCGAGACTAAGAGGAAGCTAAGCCCCACACAGAACTCCGCTGTGAGTTTGGGGTGCACTCTGGCCCTCCAGTAACGCAGTCTTGGCCTCCAACTATTTTACTATTTCTTGACTTTTTTTTTTTTTTTTTTTGGTAAGTTGCCATTTCTCTTCCTGTTTGGCAGCCAAGCTGTGGGACTAACGCCCACTCTGTTGACGCTCCGGAAACGGCCTCAACTGGCTCCGTGGTGTCTCTTGAAACAGCGGCCGAAAGGTTGGGAGGCTGAACAGAGCCAGATCCTGGCCCCGAGGTCGAATCATGCCCAGCCCCTGGGCCAGCTTCACAGCAGACACCCCTGGGAAGCTGACCGGAACATTGGCTCCATTCACAGCCCCCCACCCCCACCCCCCTGCTCTGAGGAGGACACGCCCCCAGGGCTCTTCCTGCGAGTCTCGGTTTGTGCTTTGGTGCGTTTATGGATGACTTCGTTTCCAGATTCTCCTCTCTTTTCTTTCTTTTCTTCTTCTCACTTTAACCGAGGCATAAGCGAAAAGGCACACTTCTTCAGCGTACAGTTGGAGGCTCTTTTCAGATACATACACTCATGTGAGCACCATCTAGATTTCGACCATTTCCGTCCCCCCAAGAAACATCCCATGCAACGCTGAGCGCCCTCCCACCTGCAATGGAGGGAACCATCATTCTGGATTCTGTCACGGTAGATTTGTCTTGCCTGTTTTGGGACTTCGCATCAATGGGATCACGCACTATTTACTCCTTGGCGTCCAGCTCCTGTCGCTCAACACGTTTTAGAGATTTATCCACTCCGTGGGTATCTGCACTTTGGTCCTTTTTATTGCTGCGTTGACTTCCATCATGTGGAGGGGTCATGTGTTGTGTATCCATTCATCCGTCCGGGGACCCTGGGCGGTTGCTACCGGAGCTACTATAAATAAAGCTGTCATCAATGTTCTTGTTGGGGTCTTCCTGGGACTCCTGTTTTACTGAAGAATCCATTTCTCTAGGGAAAGACCAGAGACCATTTCTCTTCCTCCGCCCCCAAGGAAGCAACAGGAATTTGGAGGGATGGCCTCCTCTTCATCAGAGAAGCTGTCCAATGCTTCCGCAAACCGTCCAAAAGCTGCTGTGCCTGATGGCAATGAAATGCAAGGGCAGTGGGAGCCATGACTGGACACGACGTTTTATTTTTAATTAAAATTTTGTGCTTGGCTGAGTTTCTTCAGACTCTGGCCTGACGAATCTGATGTAAATGGCTTGGACACCATCTGTGTGGTTTGGACCAACCTGGTCATGAATGACTTGGTCGTATTCATCCATCCCTTAGCTGTTCTATGGCACTCCGGAGGGGCTATTAATGATGGTTCTAGAATGAAGACTACTGGCTCCACCCCCATGGAGACCAAGCAGACTGATGTGGTCTCCCTTGGAGAATCTTTGATGCTAAGGAGGGGCCACTGCAGTTGCCATGACGCCTGCGGTGCTTGCCCCGCCCTTATTTCCAGTTCCTAAGGGCAACTCCACCTCGCCCCCTGTGGCAGATTTGTTGAGTGTTTATTATGCGCCAGGAACCCTTCCTGGGCTTTCTGTTTGTGTTTTGCTTGCAGTGACTTCTCACATAAGCTCTGGAATGAGCCCTCTTTTCATGGGCGAGGAAACCATGGTGTAGAGAGGACAGGCGTCACGGTCAGCTCGAGCTGGTGACACAAACTACCGCAGACCAGGTGGCTTAGACAGCAGAAGTTTCTTTCTTGCAGTTCTGGAGGCTGGGAAGTCCGAGATCAGGGGGCCAGCACGGTTGGGTTCTGGTGAGAGGTCTCTTCCTTGCTTGTGGACAACGGCCTCTGGCTGTGCCCTCACATGGTAGGTAGCGAACTAATTCCATTATGAGGGCCCAGCGCGCACAACCTCATCTATCTCCGTCTATCTCCCAAAGGCCCCGACTCCAAATAACATCACACTGAAGATTAGGGCTCTGACATTTGAGTTGGGGGGGGGGAGGGGACACAAATCAGGGCATAGTAGTAAACTGTTCACGGATACGCTCTAGTTAAGGAGTGGACTGGGATTTGAGCCTACGTCTGACTCTAGAATCCATGCACATCACCAACAAGCTATACTTTTTTGATGCCATCAGGACCTTTGCTCACTTTCATGTCTTAGTACCGACCCTCCGGGTGGCCTCTGGCCACACAGATCCTGTGTGTCAGGCCATAAGACCAGATTTCGGGAGCAGTAACCACCAACCCAGTGTCCCACTAGGCTCCACACTCAAGCCCACCCTTGCATTTGCTTCCCCTCCCCACCTCCGCCGCCCATGGTTGGGATGCCTTAGGCCTAACCATCCTTCAAAATTCAGCACGGACCTACCTCCTCCTGAAGGCTTTTCATGTTGACATTGCCCCTCAGCTGTCCCACGCTTAGTAAGCACCTCTTGCCTTCATTATCCAGATTGTTCAATAACCCTCATGGTCACTATCTTATTCACAGTCTCTACAAAATATTTTGCTATGTCATATATGACGGTCATTAACCTACTGTTCTATTTCTCCAAGGACTGGAATCCCATAACTCCATGAGATCGGTAAATCATAGTAACTTTACGATGGTAAAGCTTACTTTAGTATGTTGGATACCAAGATGAATAACATAGATAATAAGTGCAGAGATGGTCATTCATTCTTTATGCCAACATTTATCACTGACTGATGATGGGCCACCGACCAGAACACGTACTTTGTGTGGGTTGGATTTGATTGTATTTTAACAGACATTCGTTGAGTACCTATTAAGTGTTAGGTACCAGGAATTTAAAGACGAATATGAGAGAAATGAAGTCAAAGTCATTGGGAAGGATAGAAAGATCAGAGTTTGTGAAGGGAAAGAGGGGAAGATAGGGCAAGAAATTCGGAAGGAGCACAGCCTGCCAAGAGATATGATGACACACCAGTGTGCTACAATTCTATTCCTAAAGCCATGGAAAATGTAAGTAGAATTGGAAAGACAGATACTGTAATAGATTCCGAATTTTAGGAAGAGGTGAGTGGCGTTACTATGTATGAGGGGTGTTAGAGTGAGGCAGAGAAATCTTCACTCCAAGTGAGAGAAAGGGAACATCTGAACGATGTTGATTTAATGAGAATGCAGGAGTGGGGGGAGAAGGGCGGGAAAGTGCTCAGTTGAGGGCCTTGATTAGAACGTGAGGGAGACAAAAATCACTGCCCATGAGAGGAGATTTGGCAGCTTCAAAGAGGCTAATAACCTGGATCCCTACCTCACACCTTAGAGAAACACTCTGGTGGATTATAAAACTGAATGTGGACAAAAGCTTGAAGCCTTTAGAATATAGTATAGGAGAATATCTTCATGGCATGAGGCCAGGGAAAGTTTTCTTTTTTAAACAAACAAAAAAAAGCTTATTTTGAGAGGGAGAGAGCACAAGTGGGGAAGGGGCAGAGAGAGAGAGAGAGAGAATCCCACGCAGGCTCCAAACTGTCAACACAGAGCCTGACGTGGGGCTCGAATTCATGAACTGTAAGATTACGACCTGAGCTGAAATCATGAGTTGGATGCTCAGCCGACTGAGCCACCCAGGTGCCCCAGAAGCTATTTGCTACTTAAACAAGTGTGATAGAGTATATAAAAAAAGACAAAGGTTCAACTGAAGGTTACGGACCTTCTTTTCTATTTCTTCTGGGAATTGTTGCAGGCCTCTCATTCATACTCTAGAGGGCAGCCAGAAAGAAGAAGTTACATTATCTCTGTTCTCTTGCACCCAAGTTGTCTGTCATCTCAGTAGTTTCAGGGGGTGAGTGCTGTGGTTTCTTCAGACTTGGAAACCAGCCTTTCAAAATGGCCCTGGCCTGGGAGTAGAATGGGGGAGTGGGGAGAAAATAAAGGACAATTTTCAGGGTGATTGAACTGTCCCCAAGGTGGTGGATACATGACTCTTACCCATACAGAGTGAACTTAACTGTATGCAATTTTTTTTTTTTTTGATCAACAAAGGTGTCGGGGGAGCGCAGGATGGTTGCAATGCGGACTGTGACCAGTGAATCGAACTGGATTACAAATGTTTGACAAAATGTCACTGAGGGGTGGGGATTAAAGGAGCAAGAGTTCTCATTACAAGGAGACCATGTGTTGTCTTTCTTTTCTTTTTATCGCATCTACATATGAGAAGATGGGTGTTAGCTGAACCTGCTACCTGCTCTGGTAATCATTTCACAACATGTAAATCAAACCGTTGCGTTGTCCGCCTTGAACTTGCACAATGGTGGACGTCGAGTGTTTCACAACAAAACTGGAAAAGGAGCGACCAAAGCAACTTTGGAGAACGGTGTGTTAATTAGACACTCAAAGGTTACAAAAAGAACGATACATAATTCTGTATTCTAGCTTGTAAAGGGTTTTTTGTTTTGTTTTGTTTTGTCTTTTTTGGTTTTGTTTTTGTTTTTTTTTTGTTTTTTTATTTTTCTTCTCACAGGGCTCTAGGATAGTAATTCAGAAACTATTTCACATGTCTTATAGCACTGAACTGATAAGTAAATAAATTGTAGAGAACAGGAGCCAGTGACACCAGAGTAAGTAGCTACAAATAAACCAAGAGGGAGGGCAGAATTTGAACTCTGTGGTGCTGGATTCGAGTCACAGGTAACAGAATGAGCTCGTGTATGTAATTACGTCATATTCATTTTTGTGACAGATGAAAAAACTATTTTTCTTTTTTTACTTGAGAGAGAGAGAGGACACAAGTGGGCAAGGGCAGAGGGAGAGAGAGAGAGAGAGAGAGAGAGAATCCCACAAGGGGCAGAGAGGGAGGAAAGAGAGAGGCAGGCAGGGCTTACCCTAAGCGGGGCTCGAACTCATGAACCACGAGATCATGACCTGAACCAAAGTCAGATGCTTAACCAACTGAGCCACCCGGGCGCCTCTGGACGTCTTCTCTGAGGGTGTTTCTTGGGTGAAGTTAACATTTACACGGATAGACTTTGAGTAGACGACCCTCCATAATGTGAGTAGACCTCAGCTGACTGGCAGAAGGTCTTAGTAGCACAAAGATTGACCTCCCCAAGCAAGAAGGAATTCTGTCCGCCAAGTACACAAATTACAACTCTTCCTGGATGTCCAGCCTGCTGGTCTGCAGACTTAAGAGTTGCCAAGCTTCCATAACAGTGTGAGCTAATCCTTTAAAATAAGTCAATACTCCCTCCCCTTCTTCATATATGTTATTTTTATCAACGATTTTGGTAATACAAACAGCGTCTTCTGGGTTATTGAGAATATAAAGGCACACAACTAGAGGGTAGACAGAGAAAAGTTTTCCCCCCACCCCTGGCCCCAAACTACCTAGTTGGCCATTCCTGGTGGCTCTTTACGTAGCCAGTTTCTTATCTTTTTAGAGCCTTACAGTAAATTCAAAAGTTTTAAGGTCATAGAAAACTGAAGGAGAGACTGAAAAATTGTCGCAGATCAGAAGAGACTAAAGAGACATGATGGCTAAATATAATGTAGGTTCTTGGATTGAATCCTAGAACAGCAAAAGGATATTAGTGGAAAAACTGGTGAAATCTGGAGTCTGGAGTTGCTAGTAGAATTGTACCAATGCTAATTTCTTAGTTTTAAAAAGGTATCGTGGTTATGAAAGATGCTAACATTAGGGAAAACTGGGTGAAGGGTATAAAAGAACTGTCTGTGCTTCTGTAACTTTTCTGAACAGTCTAAAATCATTCCAAAATAGAAATCTTAATAAAAGATAAATCATCCAGACTTGCAGTTACAGACCGAGACGGAATAGATGCGCTTCTTTCGATTCCCCCGAGTAAAGACAGAAACTCTGAATGTTATATAAAAAAACAAATATTAGATGATTTTAGAAGGTAGAGAAAAGGTAGCTTATCAGCTAGAAGCCTAGGGACCTGAATAATGATGCGGCAATGAGTTCTCTGGGTTTTATTTTCACCTCATGCATCCTGGACTATGTATTGGAGAGGCTGGAAACCCAGAAATGACAATAGGCACAAAAACCTTACGTTCTCATTTTTAAGAAGGCCTGGTGGTGCCTGGGTTGCGTCCAACTTTGGCTCAGGTCATGATCTCTTGGTTCGTGAGTTCAAGGCCTGCACCCGGCTCTCTGCCACTGACTGTGAGTAGCCTACTTCAGATCTTCTCTCTCTGCTCCTCCAGGCTTGCATGTGTTCTCTCTCTCTCTCTCTCTCTCTCTCTCTCTCTCTCTCTCAAAAATAAACACTTAAAAAAAAAAAACCCTGCTGGGGGGCACCTGGGTCGCTCAGTCAGTTGAGTGGCTGACTTCAGCTCAGGTCATGATCTCGCAGTTCAGGAGTTTGAGCCCGACATCAGGCTCGCTGCCGTCAGTACAGAGCCTGCTTCGGATCCTCTGTCCCCCTCTCTCTTCCCGACCCTCCCTCACTTTTGATATCTCTCTCTCTTTCAAAAATAAATATTTTTTAAACATTAAAAAATTGTTTAATGCCTACTGGGTGATTTTCTTTTTCTTGCCTTACTAAAATGGCCCAAATCTTCACTACAATTATGGAATAAAAGTGGTGACAGTGGATATACTTGTCTTTTCCGTGATCTGGGAAAGCCATTCACTCTTTGATCATTGTGATGGTAGCTGTGGGTTTTTCATAGATGCCTTTTATAAGATTGAGGCATATTTCCTTCTATTCAAGTCTGTTGAGATCTGTTTCATGTACGGTTGTCAGATGCTATTTTGAGATGATCCTGTGTTGTTGTTGTTGTTGTTGTTTTTACTTTGATTAATAATATATATTACATTAGTAGGTTTTTGGATGCTAAACTAACTTTGCATTCCTGGGCTAAATCTCCCTTGGCCATGATGTACATACTCCTTTTTGTACGCTGTTGGACTCGGTTTGCTAATATTTTCTTTCAAATTTTTGCATCTGGGGCACCTGGGCGACTCAGTTGCTTAAGCATCTGACTTCCTTTCGGGTGGAGTTTCGAGTTTCATGAGTTTGAGCCCCGCATTGGGCTCTGTACTGGTGGTGAGGATCTTGCTTGGGATTCTCCCTCTCTCTGCCCTTTCCCCATTTGCGTGCTCTCTCTCAAAATTAGTAAACTTTAAAAAATTTTTTTAAATTTTGCATCTATATTCATGGGATATTGGTCTGTGATCTTCCTTTTTTGTGATATCTTTGTTTGGCTTTGGTATTAGGGTAAAGGGAAAAAAAATTTTTTTGAGAGAGTGAGAGAGAAGGAGGTAAAGAGTGAGAGCAGGGAAGGGATTCCATTTTGTTGGCTATTATGAATAATGCTACTATAAATTTTGTGTAGAAGTCTTTGTGTAGACATAGATTTTCGTTTGAGTACCTTCCTAAGATGGGATTCTACCTCTTCTTGAGTTCATTCTGGTAATTTGTACCTGGGAAACCAAAGTTGTTTAATTTGTTGGCATAAAGTTGTTTATAACATTCTCTTATGGTCTTTTTAATTTTTGTAAGGTCAATAGAATACCCTCTCTTTTATCCCTGATTTTGATCTAGTCTTCTCTCTTTTTTCTTAATCAATCTAAAGGTTTATCAATTTTGTTGATGTTTTAAAGAACCTATTTTTAAAAATTTCATCGGTTTATTATGTTTTTTTTTTTTTTTGGCTTACTGTCAAATGATTCAGAAAGGCACAAAGAATATACACAAACACTACACCTCCCACACACAGGCAGAGAGAGAAAGTGAGAAACCGTGGCAAAGTAGAAGCAATTAGTGAATCTGGATAAAGAACTCTGTTCTAATCTTTCAACTTTTCTAGAAGTTGAAACTAGTATCACAATACTATTACATAACATTAAAATAAAGTTACTAAAAATGAATCTTTCTCCCGCCTCAGATCCAGCTGCGTTGTGGCAGCGATATGAGGTGGGAAGGAGGTAGGTAGGGCAGGGGGGAGGCGAGCGGGACTCAAGGAAGACGAGTCTAAGGCAGCCCTCCAGCCTTCCCACGTGCCAACGCAGCACAAAAAGTCCCGGAAGTTGTTTGCATGGAGCCACGAGCTGTGTGGATGGGCCCCCGAGAGCTGGCGACAGAGGTCTGGTGTCCATGACGAAGAACAAGTCCAAGGACAGGAGACAGGGGGCGAAATGAGGCAGACTGGCGGATGCTTACACTCGCAGAGACACTCCCCTCCCCGCAAGACCTGGTGCCACATAAACCCCATGCAGAACCCAGATGCCACATGGCAGAGGGGTTCAAACCTTGAAGGGACCGTCATTGTCTCTGTCAGTGAATGGGGGCCCTAAAGAGAAATTACAGGAAAAAAGCTATATTTCTTGTGCATGCCTTTCCTGGCCTGAGAATTGTGTACCTGCTACCCCCACCCCCCGCCTCACCACACACACACAGTGATAGCAACGATTTTTTTAAAAACTGGAATAGCTATATTAATAGCATGAAGAGTAGATTTCGGAGCAAGGAAAATTATCAGCAATGAAAAAGAACATTGCATAATGATAAAAGAGCAATTCTCCAATTAACCATCCTAAACATTTACACAATAGGCCTGCACAGCACTGGTGCAAGTTGAGGTCAGTTGTCCATATTAGGTTTGAAAGAAGAGTGTGAAGATTTAGCAGGGTGTGGAGGTATTAACCAGCGCCACCAAATAAAACAACTAGAGGCATTAAAATAGGAAGGGAGGAGGTAAAACGATATCGTTGATGAGATATTGAAAAACTCTAGAGAGGGGCGCCTGGGTGGCTCAGTCGGGTAAGTGTCCGACTTCGGCTGGGGTCATGATCTCACGGTTAGGGAGTTCGAGCCCCACGACAGGCTCTGTGCTGAGAGCTCAGAGCCTGGAGCCTGCTTCGGATTCTGTGTCTCCCTCTCTCTCTGCCCCTCCCCACTCGCACTCTGTCTCTCTCTCTCAAAATAAACAAACATTAAAAAAAAAAAGAAAAACTCTAGAGAACCAATGCTAAAACTAATACAAATAGTAAGTTTCACACGGTAACAATATAAAAACAACATACAGAAATCAATAGCCTTTATATGTCAAACAATATTGCTTCTACAATACAGTGGAAGAGAAAATTCCATTTGCAACAGCAACAACAAAGGAATGATAGCCAACAATCATAACATTTTAAAGGAAGACAGTTCTACATTCAAAAGCAGATGGAGTGACAGGGCTCCATTTATACTCTTGCCTTAAGTCAATACCTGGACAAAATACTGGGAGCGTTGGTTTTCAGGGGATCGGAGATCAGGCATCAACACAACGTTACCCACAGAGAAAAGGGAAATGAAAGAAGTGATCCCTGCAATTGCCCTGGCTTCTTGCATAGAGTTTCCAGGCCGTAGCCTGGAGAGAGGAACCCCAGAGCCCAGTGCTTTCCCTGAGTTGAAGCAACGGAGTTGAGAGTTCAAAGAGACCAAGATAACTAAAGGTTCAGAGTCACACAGTAGATAGAAAGGCCCAGAACAGAGGCACCCACGTCAGACAGTTAAGCGGCAGACTCTTGATTTCTGCTCAGGTTGGGCACTGCGCTGACAATGCAGGGCCTGCTTGGGATTCTCTCTCCCTCTCTCTGCCCCTTCCCCCCTCAAAATATATAAATAAACTTAAAACGAAAACTAAATGCAGAGAACACGTGCCTAGGATTCCTTTCACGTCTTTAGGAATCGGCATGGGTGTGAAGAAACTACTTGAGGACAGGAAGGGTAAGGGCAAGAGGGACCACCCACAGAGATTAGAGGGAGGAGTCTGTACACTTCTCCAAAGAGGACATCCAGATGGCCAACAGACACATGAAACGATGCTCAGTGTCCCTCCTCATCAGGGAAATACAAATGAAAACCACACTGAGATACCACCTCACGCCGGTCAGAGTGGCTAAAATGAGCAAATCAGAGGACTCTAGCTGCTGGCGAGGATGTGGAGAAACGGGCACCCTCCTACGCTGTTGGTGGGAATGTAAACCAGTGCAGCCCCTCTGGAAAACAGTGTGGAGGTTCCTCAGGAAACTAACAACAGAACTCCCCTATGACCCAGCAATAGCACTGCTAGGAATTTACCCAAGGGATACAGGGGTGCTGATACATAGGAGCACATGTACCCCAATGTCCATAGCAGCACTCTCAACAATAGCCCAAACATGGAAAGAGCCTAAGTGTCCATCAACGGACGAATGGATCAAGAAGATGTGGTTTATCTATACGATGGAATACTACATGGCAATGAGAAACAATGAAATCTGGCCATGTGTAGCAACATGGATGGACCTTGAGGGTGTTATGCTGAGCGAAATAAGTCAGGCAGAGAAGGACAGATACCATATGTTTGCACATATAGGTGGATTAGGAGGAAGCTAACGGAGGACCGTGGGGGAGAAGAAGGGGAAATAGTGGGGGGAGGGAGGGAGGCAAACCATGAGAGACTCTTGAATGCTGAGAACAAACTGAGGGCTGATGGGGGTGGAGGGGAAGGGAAGGGGGGTGATGGGCATGGAGGAGGGCACTTGTGGGGATGAGCACTGGGTGTTATATGGAAACCAACTTGACAATAAACTATTAAAAAAATAAAAATAAAAAGAGGGAAGAGTCTGTAGAACTTTGTCAATAATAGTTCCTGTTCCCCCCAACTGGATGGGAAAAACCTCTCAAATCCCATGGCATCAGGTAACGTACTATGAATGTTTCCGCCATAGTAATAGGGGCACATTTAGAACTAACCTGAACACCACTCTAGTCTCACCTAAGAAAGCTTAAAAGACCTGAAAATTTCAAACTCTTCCTAAGTAATAGAACCGCATCCCGGAACAAGCCCAAGAATATTTATAGAGACAAAATAACATCCAGAATCCAACAAGATAAAATTCACACAGTCTGCCATTAAATACTTACCAGGCATGCAAAGAAATAGGAAAATATGACCCATAATGAAAAGAGAGACCAATCAAAATATACCTAGAGGTGATACAGGGAATGAGCAGACAAAGACATTCAAAGAGTTATTAAACTGTATTTCATATGTTCAGGCAGGGAGAGGAAGGCAGGAGACATGGAAGATAGCAACAAGATCCATTATCAGACTTCTAGATGAAAAAAATGATATTAGATGAGATTAAGAGCAAATGAGACACTGTGGCACTGAAGTTTAGTGAACTCAAAGACGGAGCAATAAAAACAACTGAATACGAAGCCCAGAAATAAAAAAACTTTAGGGGCGCCTGGGTGGCTCAGGTGCCTGGCTAACCATCCAACTTTGGTTCAGGTCATGATCTTGTGGTTCATTGAGTTCAAGCCTCACATTGGGCTCGCTGCTGTCAGCTCAGGGCCCGCTTTAGATCCTCTGTTCCCCTGCTCTCCCTCTGCCCTTCACCCACTCGTGCTCACTCTCTCTCTCTCTTTCTCTCTCTCAAAAATTAATAAATGTTAAAAAAATTTTTTTTTAATTCAACAGATGATCATTGAGCTATGGGACAATTTCAAGCAGCCTAACACATTCATAATCAGAGGATTCAAAAACCAGTATTTGAAGAAATAATGGCCAAAATCTTCCAAATTTGATGAAAACTCTTAATTCCACATTTAGGATACTCAAAGAACACCAAGCCAAAGATACACAAAGAACATTATACCAAGATATTCATAATCAAATTGCTTACAACCAGGGAGAAACCAAAATCTTAAAAGCAGCCAGAGACAAAAATAGGTTATTAAACTACAATATATGTAAACTAGTATGATATCATGTGAAGGTAGACCATGATAAGTTAGCGATATATAACACAGATCCTAAAGCAACTATTAAAAACAACAAAGGGGCACCGAGGTGGCTCAGGGGGTTGAGTATTGGACACATGATTTTGGCTCAGGTCATGATCCTCGGGGTTGTGGGACTGAGCCTCACGTTGGGCTCTGTGCTAAGCCTGGAGACTGTTTTTTTTTTTTTTTAATGTTTTATTTATTTCTAGGAGAGAGAGAGAGAGAGAGAGAGAGACAGCGTGAGCAGGGGAGGGTCAGAGAGAGAGGGAGTCACAGACTCTGAAACAGGCTCCAGGCTCTGAGCTGGCAGTCAGCACAGAGCCCGACGCGGGGCTGGAACCCACGAACCGCGAGATCATGACCTGAGCGAAAGTCGGACGCTTAACCGACTAAGCCACCCAGGCGCCCCATCCTGGAGCCTGTTTAAGATTCTCTCTCTCCCTCTGTCTCTGTCTCTCTCTCTCTAAAAACAAAACAAAACAAAACACACAGAAACACAACAAAGAGCTATAACTAATAAGTCAACAAAGGATAAAATAGAATCATAAAAAATATTCGGTCTAAAGACAGAAAAGGAGAACACAGATAGTACAAATGAAAAACACAGAGCAAGGTGGTAGATTAAACCCAAACCATACCGATAAGCATACTGAATAAAATGGTCTAGATGACCCTTGGTAAGCAGAAGACTAACTCTCTCCGCCCAAGATACCCCCACCCTAGACCCTTTGAGCATATCATCTTCCATGGCAAAAAGGACTTTGCAGAGGTGATTCAGGGACGGATTTGAGACAGGAATATTCAGAGTCCCTTGGAGGAAGGGGGGCGCGAGGCAAGAACTTCTAGAGGCTGGAAACAGCTTTCAGTGGTACGGCCAGCAAGAAAATGGTTCGGAACCTCGGTCCTACAACCACGAGGAACTGATTTTTGTCCACAACCCAAACGAGCAGGAAAAGGATTTTCCCCGAAAGCCTCCTGAAAGGAATGCAGTCGGCCTACACTTTGATTCAATCTGGGGAGACTCCTCCCAGACTCCTGACGTACAGAGCCCTAAGATAATAAATGTGTGTTGTTTTAAGCCACTACATTTGTCGTAATTTGTTATAGCAGCAATGGAGAAGTAATACCGACTCCAGCTTAAAGGACAGAGATGATCAAATTGATAAAGGAAAAAAAAAAGCAAGATTAAACAGTATGTTACTGAAACCGTATATAAAGGTTAATAGTTAAAGCATAAAAAATTTACAGCATTCTAACATTAATGGGAAAAAAAAAAAAAGCGCTGGTGCACCTAGGTGGCTCAGTTGGTTGAACGGCTGACTTCGGCTCAGGTCATGATCTCGTGGTTCGTGGGTTTGGGCCCCGCGTCAGGCTCTGTGCTGACAGCTCAGAGCCTGGAACCTGCTTCGGATTCTGCGTCTCCCTCTCTCTCTGCCCCTCCCCTGCTCATGCTCTATCTCTCTGTCTCTCAAAAATAAACAAACTTAAAAAAAATTTTAAAAAGCACCCAAACCATGTATGAAAAAAGAAATCAAAGGGGAAATCAGAAAGTATTTGAAATGAATGAAGATGAAAATACATTCTATCCCAGTGTATAGAAGTCACCTTGTCCAGGAAAAGGTTAAGTCAGTAAATGCCGCACATTACCAAGAAAACCTCTTGGCTACTTCCTGAGAACTAAATACCGAGCTCTTGGGATGTTCTGTCTGTTAAGAGAACGTTCATATGTTTGAGTTCTTTGGCCATTCTGTACCCGTTTGACCAGAGAGTTGATGCTGCTACTGTGATTTATAGCGAAGCCCTGCATTTGCTCTGGCGGTCTGGAGTCTTGACCAGCTGAGGTTGGCCGGGCAGGTGCTGACTCCCCCAAAAATCCTTCAACACTTCGCTTGTCACATACTGTTGCCGAAAGAATTAAGCATGTCTCGTGAAACTCCACTGGGAGGGGGCATCTGGGAGCTGTGTATACTAAAGCAATTGATTGTGTAGCTAACAACTTTCCCACAAAGAAAACCTAGCCTGGTTTCCAGCCATACTTCTCCTCATGTGCCTTTTCCCTTTGCTGACTTTAACCTGTATCTTTCACTGTAATAAACTGTAACCATGCATACAACAGCATCAAAGCCCTGTGACTCTTGATAGTGAATCAGGAAGCCTGAGGCTGGTCTTGGGGTGGGGGTGGGGGACCCTTGCACACACAGCTAAAGCACCCACTGGATGGAAATTTATAGGACTAAATGCCTATTCTAGAAGATGTCTCAAATCAATGACCTCGGCTTCCATCTAAAGAAACTAGAATGATGGGGCGCCTGGGTGGCTCAGTCAGTTAAGCGTCCGACTTCGGCTCAGGTCATGATCCCACGCACGGCTCGTGGGCTCGAGCCCTGCGTCGGGCTCTGTGCTGACAGCTCAGAGCCTGGAGCCTGTCTTCGGATTCTGTGTCTCCCTCTCTCTCTGGCCCTCCCCTGCTTACGCTGTCTCTATCTCTCTCTCTCAAAAATAAATAAAACATTAAAAAAAAAAAAAAAAAGAAACTAGAATGAAAGCAGCTGAAGAAACCCGAAGGAACCAGAAGGAAAGAACATAATAAAGATGAGAGAGAAAAATCAATGACGAAACCCAGAAATACAATAGGGAAAATCAATGAAATCACAAGTTGGTTATTTGAGAAGATCAAAAAAAATTTAGCCAGAGCAATAGGGGTAGGGGAGACACAATGGAGTAATATCAGGAAGAACACAGAACTAGAGATTTCACAAATGTTAAAAGGATAAATGACTCAAAAGACACAAACTACCAAAGCTCACTGCACACAAAAATAATCTGAGCAACCTATATATATTAAAGAAATTGATTGGGTAGCTAACAACTTTCCCACAAAGAAAACTTCCAGGCCCACATGGCCCTATGGATGAATTCCATCACCCATTTTTTAGGAAGACATCATACCAATTCTACCCAAACCCTTCACTCTTCGAGAAAACTGAAGAGAGAGAATCCTTCCCAACTCCTTCTCTGAGGTCAGTATTACTCGGATAATAAAACCAGCCAAGACCATTACCAGAAAGTGAAGGTACTGGCCAATATTCCTCATGGACACAGATGCAAAAGTTCTCGGCAAACTTTTGGCCACAACATACAATCCAGCAATGCCTAAAATAGTAAAACCTCATGAACAAGTGGGCTTTATCTCAGGAGGGTTAAATTCAACATATACTCCTGATTAGAATAACTTCAGCAAACTAGCCATAGCGGGGGATAGGAGCATCCACAGTCTGAGAGAGGGCATCTATCAAAAACTTTCAGTTAACACCATACCTACTTTCTCCAAAAGCCAGGAACAGGCATCTGCTCTGACCACTTCAATTCCACATTGTACTGGAGGTTCAAGCCAGTGCAAAAAGGGAAGAAAAAAAAAGGCACCCATGTTGGGAAGGAGGCAGTAAAACTGTCTTTATTCACAGATAACATATATTATTTATGCAGAAAGTCCTAAGGAATCTACACACAAAATTAGAAATTAAATTTTTAAAAATATACAATTCACAGTAGCATCAAACATATCAAGTACTGAGGGATACGAAGGCCTATTTACCAGAAACTACAAAACAGAGAGGGAAAATACAGATCTGAATCAATGGCGAAATACGCCTTTTTCAACAGGTCAGAAAGCTCAATACTGTTAAGATGTCAACTCTCCACAAATTGATCTACAGATTCAACGTACTCTCATTCTGAATTCCAACAGGGTTTTCTGGGAGGAAATGGCAAGCTAATTCTAAAATCAATCTAGAAATGCAAAAGACCTAGGCCAGCCAAATCAATTTGGAGAAAGGATAACCAAACTGGAAAATGACTTCATAGAACACAAAGTTGAGATGATCTACAGACCTAAATGTAAAACTATAAGGCCCCTAGTAGAAAACATGGGAGAGCATCTTTGAGACCCAGGTTGGCAAAGATTTCCTAGACAGTACACAGAAAACACTAAACATACAAAAATCGATAAACGAGGCTCTATCAAAATTAAGACTGTCTGCTCATCAAGACACCATTAAGAAAATGAAAAGGCAAATCACAGGTTGGGAAAATATTTGTAATGTGAATATCTGACAAAACAGCTTATCAGCAGATCACACAAGCAATCCTCTACGAATCAATAACCCAAAGACAACCCAATTTAAAACGAGCAAAATTTTATCTCTTCATAAAAGCGATACAGATGGTCAATATACACATGCAAAGACAGTCAACATTAGTCATCACAGAGATGCAAATTATAACTGCAATCAAATATTACATATTGACTCCAACAGCTAAACTTTTGAAAACTAACCACAGTAAATACCTCTGAGCCTGTGGAGTAACCAAAACTCTCATGTATTGCTGGAGGAAACATAAACTGGTACATCCACTTTGGAAAAACGTCTCTCAATTTCTTACAGTTAAATATAGACCTACCTTCTCCTTCTGATCCAGCCATACTTATTCTTAGTAGCAAAAACTGGAAAGAACCCAAATGTCCATCAGCAGGAGAATGGATAAATGTATTGTGTTACATTCATACAATAAAGTATTTCTCAACAATAAAAAAAGGAACTACTGATACACTCATCAACATAGATGAATTTCAAAGACGTTATGTTCAGAGAAAGAAGTCAAATAAAAAAATACATCCTGCACACGTCTATTTTTATGAAGTTTAAAAACAGTAAAATTAATCTACGGGGATAGAAATCAGAAAAGTGGTTGCCTGAGGTCCAGGGCAGCAAGGGACAAAGAGGACGGAATGGAAAAAGGCACAAGAGAACTTTCTAGGGTAATGACAATGCATCGTTCTTGACTGGGGTATAATGGACACATTTGCCAAAACTCACCAAAGTGTACACTTAAGATCTGTTCAGCTTACTGTATGTAATAACCATATCTTAAAAAAAAAAAAAAAGATCAGGTTTTAAAAATAGGCAAATCGTCCTTAAATATACGGAAAATCGCCCAACCTTAGTCATTAAACGCAAATTAAGTCTGCCGAGTTTCCATTTTCACCTAGTATATTTGCAAAACTTCCAAAAGCTCTACAATATCGTCTTGTTCATGCATTGCTAGGCTGAGTGCAACATCAAGCAAAACTATATGCACTTAACTTGTGGCTCGGTAATCTACCATTTTACTCTGAAGACAGATACCTCCACAAATACAAAACAACATACGCATAAAGTCACGGAATCAGTATTCGAAATAGCAAAAGATTGGAAACACTCCCCAAGCGTCCCATCGTGGGGAGATGCTACATACAAACAACGGAGCACCATGGATTGATCATGATTTTTAGGATATATTCAGTGGAAAAAAAGTCAAGGTGCCAAAATATGTACGCATCCTGCTACATTTTGTGGATAAAAGAAGGGACGTAAGACTCTACATACCAATTTATCGACGTTTGGAAAAAGAAACACCGAAGATAGGGGCTAACGAATTAAACATGGCTACCAATAGGTGGTGAGTGGAGTCAATTTGAAGGTGCTTAAAGGGATGTAAATGTTATATGGTTTGAACATAAAGTTAAGTCAAAATAAAGGGAGGGAGGGATGGAGGGGGCTAGATGGAGCCTGAAGCAAGCCTAAAAACTTCAGAGGGCTAGCATCGCACTTCGTGTTCACTAGCAGATTACCCACTGTTCACACACAGCTCCTTGGGTTCTTGGGTTTTTACCTGTGAAACTTTTGAGGAGACTGATCTGGAGGAACAGATAGAGTCTTACAGAAGAATCCTGGGGCACCTGGGTGGCTCAGTTGGTTAAGCGTCCAACTTCGGCTCAGGTCATGATCTCACGCTTTGTGGGTTCAAGTCCCGTGTTGGGTTCTGTGCTGACAGCTAGCTCAGAGCTTGGAGCTTGCTTCAGATTCTGTGTCTCCCTCTCTCTCTCTCTGACCTTCTCCTGCTCATGCTGTGTCTCTCTCTCTCTCTCTCGGAAATAAATTTTTAAAAAAAGAAGAATTCTAATGCATAGACTACAAGCCCCGTCGGATTTAGAATGATTTATGGCAGGATAATTTGTAGGCTGATCAAGATTTAAAAGCTACCCAGGTTTGGGGTACCTGGGTGGCTCAGTCCGGACTCTTGTTTCCGGCTCAGGTCATGATGTCTCAGATCCTGAGTTCCAGCCCTGAGCCGGGCTCTGGTGCGGAGCCTGCTTGAGATTCTCTCTCCCCACGCCCCCGCCCCCACCCCCACCCCTTCCCTGCTCAAGTTCTCTGTCTCAAAATAAATTTAAGAACAAAAAACGGACCCAAGTTTTGTATACACGTGTATTTCCCCAATCTTTGGCATCTCTTAGTTTTTCCTTTGTACTGAAATTTTTGATGGATCAGAATTGCAGATTTTTTGAACTCCCCCCACCCATTTTCAGTACCTTAACCCAGAAAATCTTGTTGATCATAGATTTGAGTACTGACTTCCATTTATTAGACATAGAATCCTTTCCATGTGCACACATCTCCAAACTTGCATCCGAATACATTTAATGAAAGATAATGACATTTAAATCACATATATCAAGTTTTCTAAAGATAACATTCCCATCTACTTTCACTCTGCCAAATGTATCATTCTACACAAAGTGGCGAGCTACAGAATGCTTAGCTACAATTAACTACATAAGCCTACAAAATCCGTGTGTTTGCTTTCTCCGTCTTTCTCGCCCCTTACCTTCAACAGGTGTTTTATCTGAGCATTTGGGGAAGCAGGTGTGGTTCCGATTATTACTTTGTGTTAATCCCACCTTTAATCTAATTGAGGTCATCATATACTCACACACATGAATACAATGTAAATACCTGAGGACAGTCCTTACGTTCATCAGGAATCTTTCTGTTGTTCAAATCAAGACATGTATAATCACTTGGGAGCAAACCACATGGCACTGAATGGTTTTACAATCCGGAGAAAACGGACTCTACTTTTTTCTTCCCCAAGTTGGCACACTTAAAAATCATGTTTTGGATATGTTAAATCAGATTCCCACTTTAAAATAGACTGGTAAATGGTAGTCAGACTGAGTTTAGGAGAAAAAAAATGCCCAATCGTTATACCGAAAATATTCTATTTATACATTTTCTTGTCACACAGTCTCGTGAAGTGCCATTATTTGACTTTAGGACTGGAACGACTCAGTAGACACCACTAAGACGTGACAGGACCTTCCCTTTCCTCCATCATTTCCACTTCCTCAAATCCATTGCTTGGATCTTCTCCCTGATAATTCGTCATCCTTTGCAACCACCATGGCAGCATAAATCCACACTTCCTTTCCATTCTGAGAGTGAAAAAATGTAGGAGTATGACGTTGGGAAACTACTCCCAAACGCTTCTTCTGAAGACCAACTCAAACACAAGGCCATACATCCCAGCTTGCCAGGGGAGCCCGATTTATGGCTGCTGCCCTGTCCCCATAAATTGGTAATTGTGCCCCTTTTTGATCTCACAAGCATTCTGGTCTGGACTACAAACGGTCGGCCCAATTACAGGTTATCAGATTTAAAGACATCTTTCTCTTGCTAAATATTCAAAATGAAAAGTTTCGTTCAAGCAGGACTACAGAGTAAGCATTCCATGATTCCTATTTCTCTGCAGTGGGAGGTAGAATGAATAGTGCGCACTTCTCTGGAGTCCGATCACTACCACAGTTGGAACCTCGGGGGAAGTTATATGACCTCTCAGTTTACTTATCTGTAAGATGGGGATACACTAGTACCCAACTCAGAGGGTCACTGTGAGGATTAAAAAGAATACAGAAGTTGCTGGTAGATGATGGGTATCGGTAGGCCACACTAAAAAAAATACCACCCTTGGGGCGCCTGGGTGGCTCAGTCGCTTAAACATCTGCCTCTTGATTTCAGCTCAAGTCACGATCTCACAGTTCGTGAGATCAAATCCTGTGTCGGTGGGGAGCCGATGTCAGCTCTGTCAGTGAGAGGTGTCGGCACGGGGCCTGCCTGGGATTCTCTTTCTCCTTCTCTCTGCCCCTCCCTCGCTCACACGGTCTCAAAATAAACATAAAAAAGATTAAAAAAAATACCATCCTTATTTCCCTGTTCAACTAAAAAAAGGATGTCTTCCTTTCAAAAACCAAACACCACATGGATTACTTCACAGTATATATACATACAAAACTATTACTATGCAAAGCACTCCAGGACAATGGTACAAAATATTTTAAATTGGTGATCTGCTGGTTCACCAAAGACCAATAGAATCTCAAACCTAGGGTTCCTGGAAAGACCAAACTGACAACTCCATCAACCTCCAAATGCAGTCCCTTTTTCTGTCCACGGCAATTAGGTCTTGCTCCACTGAAGGTGCTCAGGCAAACGTCACCATCTTGTGCCGACCCGAAGAAATCCCTTTCATTGTCGTCTTTGCAGGATGGTGTGGTTAATTTTCAAAAGCGCCAGTCTGTCTACCACCACCCGGGCTGGTTTAGCTTTCTTCTCCTTTGCAATCTCCTGTTCTCTTACATGCTGACATTCCATAGCAGGTATCTGGTCTACCTCTCCTCACCGGTTCCTGGGCAATCTTGTCCTCTCTTCTGGTTCTAAGCACCTCCTCAATGAACAGCAGATACACGGTTCCAGTCCAGGCCTCTCCTAATTCCAACTACTTAGATGCCCTACAAGTAGTTCATTGTCTTCTGCCTTTAGAACCACCCTTTGGTGACTTCCTATTCTGCTTAGAAGCACCTCCCCCCCCCCGCCATGCACCTGAAGACATCTAATGGGTCCCGTGGAATTTACTTTTGATCTTCCCAATCCGTGTTCTTCCCACCTCACAACAGCCAAAGTTCAAATCCAAATCATCTCTTCCTTGAATTTCTCTGCTTTGGAGATCTCCCTCCGGCAGCAACGTACAGGATGGAGGGAGTGTGTTAAAGCAGGTAGGAAGACTACAGCAAATTCAGCACTGTTCTTTTAAATCCCATGGACGGTTCCATATTAACTACAGGGTAAAATGTAAACACCTCTCTCGGCGGAGGCAGCTTTCCAACATCTGGGAGCTTTCCTACCCTTTCCAGTTGTCTGTTAGCACGCCTCCCGCTCTTTAGCCCGAAGCCTCTTGGCTCGGGAGGGTGTGAGGATGTAAACGCCACTGAAATGCAGGCCCCAGTATCACCCGCCCTTCTGGTCACCTCTTCTAGGGTTTGCCTGATAGATCACGTGAGTCTCCCATATAGATGGGTGTGTGAAGGGCAGAGGGCGGGGATCACATCTGAGATTCGCGTTTTAGGAGATGCTAAAATTAATACTAAATGAAAATACACACAATAAAGACTTAATGACCAGGTTCTGAGAAGCAGACACACTTAAGTTAAATTCACAGTACTGTGTGATCTTAAACTTCAGTTGAAAATGTGAAGGTTCTGTTCATTTACTACTTTTAAAACCTGAGGTTTTATTTCAAAACGAAGAAGCCAATTTTGGGGTATGTTTTTTGATTTAACATATAAATCGGCAAAGCAAGTCGAACTGCTCTACTGATGGGGTGGGATTTCCTATAGAACTGGTGATGATGAGAGAATATGATTCAGTTCCCACCACCTGGGTCAACGTCTGCTTTTTTTTTTTTTACACCGTTTGTAACTAGCTTCTTTCTCTAAACAATGTGTGTGCGTTATGATACAAACTTGTTTCGTTATTAAGGCATCTGGATAAAGTGTGCTTTCAACGGGATTTACCTATACATAGAGTAGTAACAGGAAAAAAAATTCTACTTCTTCTGAGATCTGAAAAACCTCAAAGGATATTCAGCCGATGAAAAGCAAGCAGTTTACACAAGACTTTATCTAGTTTATACTTCAGAGTTGACCATACATTCTGTTTCTCTCTCCTATGCTCTACCCATTCAAAGACTAAGGATGAAGCTGAACGAGTGTTACTTTTGACACAGAACTTCCGAGTGTGTACGGGTGAAACAACAGTAAGTTACTCTTACACGTCAGACGACCTATATTCATCTCGGCAATAAAGTATCTTGATAAAAACCAGAGAAAATAAGACACCGCGCCAGCAAGATAAACTAGAGCCGTTGGAAGTAGCATTTGGGCATAGCTTCAGCTCTTACCACCTCTGCTTCCGGACAGTGGCTTGCAACTTTTATTTACAGAAATGTTTGCCTTGAGTTACTTCAAAAATATTAGTGGTTATACATCCTAAGCAGCACTTAGGCAAGCACTCTTGCTCCTTAACTAAAATAGATTTGTAATTACTTCCTTCTGAAATTATAAATAAGAGATGACTGCTGCTGGTAGATATTCAATATTTACTAAATTTACTAATTAAATAAAATATCTCCATGCTTCCAAGCCTTTGAATTGTTTCCAGGAGGACAACGTACTCCAAAACTAGCTGAACAAGAATACCTGATTAATGCAATCAGCACGGCATTTGCCCGGATAGGATTATGAATTCTCTTTAGTCATAAATAGAACTTCATTTACAGCACTCCCTATGCTTTCTCACTAAAGCCTCCTGGAAAAATCTGATAAAATAAGAGTATGTGCCAAATGCGAGGTCCCATTACGATAGAACGGGATACTGTTATCGCGAATTAGAAGTGCCCGCTTGATGGTAACCCAGCTTGCCATGTTTTTACCAGTGATGTGGTGTCACAGGCTCTCTCCTGGTCCCAATCACGTCATGCGAGCAGGAAAGCAGGAAATTTCAAAACTGCCTACCATTACAAAATAAGTCTCAATTTATTTGCATTCTAAAATAGAGCCCTTATCTGAATCTTTTTTTCCATATAAAACTCTACTTGGTGATGTACAAGATATGCCAAGCCCAAGTGACATTCCCTGTAAAATCTGATGTTCAAGCACTATTTGTCGTCTACTATTACGCTGTGTTTCAGCTGCAAGTGTTTATTGGTCTGGCACTGCAGTAATTTGCAACTTAACAATAAACCAGTCTGACATTTCAGGTCTTGAAGATACATACCATATATATTTCTTTAAAAATAATCATACTTTTGTAAGCAATACTTTACAGTAGACACCTCAAAAATCTACCATAGATGTGAAACTTAAAATGAGAAAAATTTAAGTTCTAAATCTTTATACATATATATCCAGATTTCTATATATATTATATATACATACATAAGTATATATAAAATATATATAATCAGATTTGAAAAATGAACAGAAACTGGGCACTGTACATAAAGTCCTTTTAAAACTCAAACAATAGAAAACTCTTTAAACATTAAACAATTTTAATAAAAGTTTCTGTACAATGCTAAGCAGTTTTATTTACACATAGAAAATGTAATAGGAGTAGTGTTCGAAATTACAGAACTCCTTAAAATTTCAATGGCAGGTACATCTGGAAAAAATAACAGCATTCCATTCACAAATATTTTCAAGCAATAAATATGTATTTATAAATAGTGTAAATTTACATCAAGATTAGAAACAAAAATCACAAATCTGAAGTTTATTCCTTAGTCTATGTGCAATCCATTATCTTTGTGACTTGGCTGTTACATTTTTAAACATTTTTATTTTAGGAACCAAAAGTGTAATAACCGTCATGGTCTCAAAACAAGACAGAAAAACATAAAAGCAGTAAAAAAGTTCTTACCTAATCTTTCACATTAAAAAAAAGACCAAAGAAAGACTTAAAATTGCTAACTACCTTACAAAGAAATGACCAGCTAGGCTAGTATTTTTTTTCCAAGGAAAATTCTGAAGGGGAAAAGATAGATGAAAACCAATTCATCAGCCCAGAAATAGAGAAATATAAAAGAGGTGGTTTTCAAGTCAGTAGTCTGTATGATTCTGCCAGTTTCGTCAGATATATACAAAACATGGAATTTATTATTTTCTCTGAAGTACAGCTGATCAGCTTCGGGAGAGTCCTGGAGTCGGAGCGGTGCTCTCCCCTGTCCAGTTGGGTGACACTCCGCACTGGGAAGGTTGCATAGACACAGTTATCAGCCAGCAGCCTTATGAGATAGCTACAAAAACCAGTGGTGCAGAACTGAGTTACTTCCTGAACAGCAGAAAAGGTCTCATTTAATGTCCATGAAACAATATCAAGATGAGGAGGATGGTAATGGAGGAGCCTGAAAATAAACGGCATGTTACTTTGGTATACACACGGCGTTCCCTAGCCCAAGGCTGTGACATCTGCCTCTGAAGGGAGGGGAAGTAACGATTCCCCGGAGAGCTTAAGGGCCTGCCAACACCATGTCAAAGAATAACAACCTCCCTTACCGGCTCCCACCTGGGCAACTGTCCTAAGGGTCTGAGATCATTTCTCTACTCGGTGCAACCACACTTTTCTGTACTTCGCCAATTACTCAACGCCTCTTAGGAGGCTGACCTGTTTTTAGACTGCTTCCAAAAAAAAAAAAAAAAAAAAGGCTTGTGGGAAATGATTTCACAAATCAATTATAATTTCATCAGTGACTTGCCTCAGAACCTATCTCAACGAGATAATATATCTTGCTTAACTTAATTCCAGGTCATTTTCTTCTTCTTCAAGCAATCTTGAAGACCATTTGAGTGAAAACAGGAGCTACATTTCAATAATTCAGTTTCTGATCACATACGTAAGAGAAAAGTACTGGAGGAAGTCAACAATTCATAAATTATATCTGTGTTTCTATTCATGAAACCATTGATGTGCTAGAGTAAAAAGCTTCCCCCTAAGCATCTGCTCTTTAAAATTAAAAACTGTGTAAAACCTGTAAGTGTACTTGAATTTCATAAGGTTATGTAACATACCAGGAAGTTAAGCTCCATCAGATATTCCCATGAGGTTAATAATATTTCTGGTAACGACAAAACTTTAAATAAATATAATTAGCTCTAAAAGCCAAAGTCTATTTATTTAAGACCACACTTACGGTTCCATTTTGTGGACACTAATCACCTATGTACACATTTTATCAACTGAAATCAAATGACATAAAGGTGAAGACAGTGTTCCGAAAGCACAGGAAGATTTTTAAATGTCATTACTGTGACATTATTTAGCCTTGGACTCACCCAGGAAGAATAGGGAAAACGAAATACGCCAAGTTCATAGGAATAAACACTTGGAAGGGAAGGAGGGGGACGACAGGACTACTTCCTCATGCGATATCTAACAGGCAAAAGGGAAATTTAAATATTTCATTACCTCCCACGCGTCAGGTCGCAGAGCGCACATTGCTGCTTCCCTATCCAGCTAAGTACGTACTCACATGTTCATTTCACTTACTAATGTAAACTGGTCATAGACTTGCATCAGGTCCTCCATTTTATACTGTTCTAGCACCACAAAATTTTCCAGGTTTCCGCTTGTTTTGCGTGCACAGTCTTGGCAATGCACTATGTAGGTCTTTCGAGAATTGCTCTCATTAGTGACAAAAAGCAGATCAAAAACTTCCACCTATTTTATGCAAGAGAAAAAGCATTCAAAGGAGATCTTGGTATTTATTTATTGTACTGTTTGATAGAATTATAGAATTGTACTGTTTTGCTATAATTATAGAATTCTACTTCACATGGAACTGTGGACAGTGATCTCTGGTTAAGAGTAGGTACCAAGGGGCGCCTGGGTGGCTCAGTCGGTTAAGCGTCTGACTTCGGCTCAGGTCATGATCTCACGGTTTGACAGCTCAGAGCCTGGAGCCCGCTTCGGATTCTGTGTCTCCCTCTCTCTCTGCCCCTCCCCTGCTCGCTCGCTCCCCTCCTCTCTCAAAAATAAATAAAACATTAGGAAAAATTAAAAAGAAAAAAAATGAGTAGTAACTAAGACAAACAAAGCTATGTCTGAGAATCTTTAATAGACCCGGGTTTATTCGGCACCAAACCCGAAGACACGGGCAGTAATGCATATTAAGGGAGTGACCTAAGGGAATGACACGCTCATTACAACCACTGGCAAAAGCCTAATTTAAAAGCTGATCAAGGTCAGCCTGTTTTTGTTTTAAACCCAAAACAGTGGCACACAACCAGAAGAGAGTGGTTGTTATTTTCCATTTACTTGTCTGTACTCATCACAGACATGTGATCTGTGTGGTCCTTCTCCCACAGACATGAGCTCCTCAGACGAAGACTACGCTTTACTCACTTTTGTGCCTCTAGAACAAACCACAGTGCTTAGACAAACCTCAGAACCTAACTGTTGAATCAATATAATCTGATTATCTTACAGATGAGGAAACTGAAGAGTAAGTGATAGTAAGTGTTCAGCTATAAGCCTCATGTGACGGAAAAGGAGTACAAGCAAAACGCGTACTCATGAGTATGACGTGGTTTTAGAAATAGTACTTCTGCCGTTTACAGAAAGACGGATGAACTGCTTGCTAAGGTTCGGGGCGGATAAGAAAGAAAACTTAGGGTTCTATAGAAGTCATCCTCAAATTCTGAAAAGCTTATACACTCATTTTTTTTTGAGGTATAACACACCTAACTAGAACCTATCTAATCTCCCAAAGACTACCCTTTTTCTCCCCCCACCAAAGAAAGAGAGCACACGTGAGCGAGTGGGAGAGAAGCAGAGGGAGAGGAAGACAGAGACTCTTAAGCAGGCTCCACGCCCAGCACAGAGTCTGATGTGGGGCTCGAACTCATGACTCTGAGATCATGACCTGATCCGAAGTCAAGAGTTGGATGCTTCACTGAACCACCCAGGCACCCATGATCTCCCAAAGATTTAACTTTAGCCAGGTTATACATTAGAATAGCCGATGGATTCAATCATTTCAAATAAATGTCAGTGTCAGAATACAGAATTTCAAGGTCTGAAATGGATCATTAATATCCTTGGCTTTGGCATACCCTCGAATTTATTCAATGACAGAATACTTTCATGACCTCATGTCTTCTTTGAACAGTGTGTTAATTAAAATCTCAATATTCACCATTTTACCATTACTATCAGTAAACAACTAGAAAATTTGTGAGCATTCTTCAACCTGTCCCTCACTCCTGCCATTTAAGGAGTTGTCTTGTGTATTTGACCCTCTAAATATTTTTCAATTCCTCCCCTTCTTTAATATTCGACCTTAGGATAACAACTCTTAATTAAGACCACTGTAATCGAGCTTCCTATCTCCATTCTCTCCAATCACATGTCTCTTTGAAACCCACACCCAACGTTGCTGTCTGCTCAAAACCTTATGACGGCCTCAGTGAGCCCAGAATAAATGATCAAATTCCTTAAAATCATTCAAGACACGTAGCAAAGCTTCCTACCACCTAGACTTGTGAGCAGCGTCTGCACTGCCTGTGTGTCAGCCGCACTGGACGACGTGGCCCTTTTCTGAATAAGCCGTTCCATTTCCCAAGCTGTGCCTCAGGGTACCATTCACTCTACCTCTACTTCTTGTCACTTTGTAGCCCAGTGAAGCCATACTCACTCATCCTTGAAGGACAGACTCACACTTTAATACCTTTGTGAACTCTCACACCAACACTAGAAGGGAGAATCAGGTCATTCTCCCCCTCAGTGTTATCATCCTAAGTCAGTAAGACCAAGCTTACATTCACCGTAGTCTCACGTACAATTAGTTGTTTATAACTGGTCTTCTCCGAGTAGAATGTAAGCACCTTCAGAACAGGTACTACATTAGCACTAGTTTCTGCTTCTCTTGCAGGCCTTGGCCACAGGAAGACTGCCCAGCGTCCTATGAATTACACTACAGGACCACGGATCCGCCTGGAGGTATACCAAGCCACATCCACTTTACTGTCTTCTGCCTCCATCTGGATTATCCCCAGTGTAAAATCTCAAGACTAAACTTCTTCATGATTATCAGCTGTTAAAATATCTGTCAGAGGACTCTGCAGATTACTTTCAGAATTCATTGCTACTGAAACAGTATGTCATGAGATTAAATTTTAATATGATAGCTACGTAACAAGAAAAGAACAAGCCTGAACATAATATCAACTTCAGGAAGCTGCAGGACAGAAGAGTATAAATACAATAAATACATCTTAAATAAAAGTCACTGAAGAGAAACCAAAAGTAGGGAGGGAAGAGGCTTTATAAAATAACAGGGCTGAATACGATGTCAATTTCAGGAAGCTGCAGAACAGAAGGGTATACATACATCTTAAATAAATGTCACTGAAGAGAAACCAGAAGTGGGGGGGGGGGGAGGCTTTATGGAGCAGCTGGACAAGTTGCTTACCTCACAAATGCTACAGTAATGCGCCGGCTCTTCTTTTGCGCGCCCGTGCCATATAATCTCCGTTCCCGCAGCGGTGAGGGCTTCTCTCAATGTCTGACACTGCTTCAGAGTTCTCAGAAGACAATACCTATTGTGGGGGAAAAAGGATTTGTGACCAGCAACAGAACACTGGATAGTTCTAGCATTAAGAGATATACTACCGGAAGTACAGAAATGCCAAGAGACCTGGCTCTAATATCTAAGACTTTATCATTTTCTTGTGTCAATGTCTCAGATATTCTCTTATTTAAAAAAATAAGGCCAATGCTCAACAAGTCTGATGATGACAGTATTAGGTCATTTAAAGATGAAAAATGGATATCGGACTATCAAAATATAGTGACCTTAATATAAAAACCCTGACTCCTTGCTTGAACAGAAGTTGCTAATTTTGGCTCTCATTTGGGCAAGTCAATTAACCTCTTTGGGAGTCAATGTCCTCACCCTTGACCTGAGGGGTCTAAATTCCAGATATGAACTGCTCAGATTCTATTCAGGCAGGAAGGCACGTTATTTCTATCAGTACTACCTGGGACACTCCTAAACAGCATCGTCTGTACAGCTGCTTCTAAAACTTCTGGGTCTATACATAGAAAACCATTTACGAATTTAGTCACTACACGACACAAAATTGGTTTGTCTACAGTGCTAAAGAAAAAAAGACATTACTTGATTTTAACTTGAGGATAACATAGTGGAATCTTCCATGTATACTACCACAAGTGAACTTCTGTTGTACTTTATACCTTTTCTAACCTCATGATACTAGCAATACAGTGATTTCTCGATTTGTGCTGATTTCCCTACGGTTTGCTGTCATTACTTGCAACTGTCTGCTAAGTTCTCCTACTCTCCTATGAAATAGAGGCGCAGGTTCTCCATTTGAAAGAGGTTGAACTAGAAGATCTCTAGGGAACTTTTCAGCTCTACAATTCAGAGATCATGAAAATGCCCTAAAGAAAAGGAAATGGGTTTAGCAACTGGGTATTGTTTGAAAGCAAAGTTCTTGCCTGTTTTATTCACTGTCTAGGACAGTGCCTGGCATATAGGAGGTGCTCAATAACTATCTCATTACTTAAGTGAAATTTAAAGTATGATAACAGCATATTTAATTTCTTTTAATTTCTATTTCCTTGCTATTTCCTAAGTTACAAGGTTAAAGCACTGTTATTTTATCAGAACCCATGTAAATTTAAACCAAGGTAAAAACGATGACTGAAAATACATGTAAACTTGTTAATTTTTAACAAATATAAAACAACAGCAACTTTACAGTTGTAAGGCAGACACTTTCAGTCTCATATTCAAAGAATTTCACTCTTAGTTTGGCTCCGGCAATTGTTGTGCTTAAATTATTTAGAAACCAAATAATGCTTCAGATTATGGGTGCAGGTCAAAGGTGGGGCAGCTGTGCGTGGAAGGCGTGGGAAAGATGTGTCAGGGGAGGGAGCAGGTGAAAAGTCCCATCACGGCAAAAAAGAAAGGGAATATAATTGTAGACTCTTGCACAGTGCCTGCTCTTCCCTTTTTACCCCTTCCGTGTCACATACAATTCACCTCTGATGCCCCTGAGCTTACTGAGCAAGTTTTCCAAGGAGGGCTTCAGAGTAAGGTCTCTTTCACAGGAAGGAAAATAACACCTGAAACTTTGCAGACACCTTTAGAAGATTTGCAGACTCCACTATGCTCTTGTGTGAGAAAACAAACAAAAGTAGTAATACAGTAAAGTACATAAATAATAAAAAAGAAGAAACAGGAGGCACGGGATAGGTACTTCAGACGCGTTATACCATGTAGGCCTTTTAAACAATCCCATGCAAGAGGCACTATCACCTCCATCTTACGAACGAGCAAACTAGGGCTCAGAGAAGCTGGATTTGTCTGATGTCATAAAGCTAATTTTTAAATAGTTGGGCTAGGGGGTTGTAAAAACAAATTCTCAAGCCTCTGCTCACGACCTCACACCATACTCTCTTCTTTCTGGTCTCTTTCCCTGTCTTTTTACCTGCCTGCACCACAACACCCGCCCCTAGCCCCCCATCTCGCCCCACTTCTCTTTTGAAGAGGATTCTTAAAAGCTCAGTTAACACAGTTAGCTTTTGTTTTTTCAAACACACAGCCCTGGTTGTGTGCAGTACTACTCCGTTCTACTCAGCAAATGAACTTTTATCTCCAATGCTACGGACCACTTTGGTAGATTGTAGTTTATAATTTATGGCTCATTGGGTAGTTCCATCCAGAAAAAGGCAATTAGTATATATTTTCTCCTGCAAACAATGAAGGGTTCGAGCTAGGGTTTTTAAGAGCACTCTGCATGAGTATTCTGGTTCTGGAATCACAGCTCCAGAATTTTTATTCTGGGAGATAATTGGAATCTTAGAAAACTGTCAGTTCAATTAATGCGATCTGGCAATGAATCACCAAATTGTGGTTTCCTGCCTTGCCCTTCCTTGGGTTTCTTCCTTAAAAGTTTTTGTTTCTTCTCATTTTCAAAAGGTAGCAGTTGAAACAGAAGGAGAATTGAGAGAAACAGAGACTCCTGTGGAGTTGACAGCAATGAGCAGGTCCTAGAGAAAGGATGTCATTCAACTGAAGGGTAGGGACAAATAAATCGAGAATAAAAACGTTTGGGGAAAGGCTTCCTAGGGAAGATCAAAATCTAATATTTAAGACTTGAGTGAACAGTCACCTGGCCCTGCTTTGGTTACTCACAGACTCTGATTTTATATGCAGACAACATGTGAGTGAATTGAAGAGCTAAAAAATAAGATTCAAACAAAATCACTGTTGGTTCTTCTTCGTTTCCATTTTGAGGAGTTTTAATAAATTTATCTTACAGCAATTAAGAACGCAACTTGTTAAAAGCAAAATAATAAATCACCAGCAAGAAGTATAAAAACGTACAAGAGAGAAGATGCTGTTTTTAACAGATGCGTTTCAGGAACAGGGTCAGAAATGATTTCAGGAGCTAGAGAAGTGGGGAATTCTTTGACTTTTAAGATCAATCTGGTGTCGGGACCCTCGCTGTTTTTAGCTGTCTGGATGACTACACCAAAAGGCAGGGAGTATTAAAGACAGCTCTAGCCTGGAAGAAAACCACAAGGAAGAGGCTGAGTGAGGGCTTGGTGTATTTGAGGTTACAGAGTAGAATCTAATCCACCGCAAGAGCCATCTACAAAAATGGACCCACAAGAGGGATGGACTTTTAGAGAACAACTTTCCAAAGGGCATAGAAGTACAAATATACTTGAAATGGCAGAAGAGGGAAACTCAAGACAAATATAAGGACAAACGATAATTTACAATATAATCATAAATCAATACATTGGGCAAAAGACAAATAGACAAAAGTATGCCATGAACGCGAGAAGGAAGGAAAAGCTCATCTTCAGTTGATGGGGGATGGGAAATCACAGAAAGTTCCACAAAGAAGTTGTCAGTTGCAATGTGAGCAAGGAGAGGTGGGAGGAAAGGATCTTCTAAGCAGAGAGAATGCCATGAAGCTAGTATGGGCATTATTTAGGGAACACACAACTGTTCTTACAAGATTTTAACCTTGGGATGGGGTTTCTGGGGACAGGAAAATAAAGGAACAAAGCCACAGTGACATGACATAATGTTGAAGTTAAGGCAACACTGGCCACTACTCAGACATTCTGGGGGCAACTTGACCAAGTGTCCAAAGTAAGATCCCAACTATCAGATGAAGCATGAGTTAACGTGGCATGACACTTTCTAAGTCTTTATGGTTCTTAGCCACTAAGAGGGAGGTGGTGTACAAATTAAAGCACACCAAGAAGCACCTTGACTAATCTTACCGAAAGAGTCACACACAGGCAAAGTGAGCTGACATGTGAGCCCCTGAAACATACCTGCCACCTGTCACTCCAGGTTACATTCCCGTTGGACAACAGCGAGTATCTGAATGTCAGGGAGACACTGAACAGTTTTCATTTGAACCAACCACATGGCGGAAAATCAAGGTCTCAGTCAATGATAAAATTAGTATCTGAAGAATTTTAAACTCTTAGATGGAAAAATCAAGCATGGAAGCAACTGTTAACCACGAGGATGCAGAGTCTGAGTGTTTAGATTTTGGTTAGTCAGTGTTCTCACAAAGCGACCGTCTGTTTAACACAATGGTGTTTCAGAAGCCCCAGCCCCAGGGGAGAACGCTAGAAGCTACATGGCTCTCCCCTCTGATGCAATTATTAGGCCAAATGGCTATTACCAAAGTACACCTCATTTACCCATTTAAAAATGGGAATCAAAGGGAAAAGGGAGTTAATACTGAACAGTTTGCTTTAATGCATATTCAGAACCGCTGTGCCTGTGATGAAGTTTCTATCGTGTAGACGGGGTAACAATCCATAATATGTGCAAACGAAAGGGGGAAACAAAAAATACTTTTAGCTTTAAGAGCTTGAATCTAGTCCAGGATGTTAGGGACTTGCCTGATCAGAGGACTGATCTAGGCCACTGTGAAAAGAGATTCCCAGGGCTCTTCCCATAAAGCTTTGAATTTACTTGTTAAGAACAGAGACTAGAGATCTAGTTAGTAAGAGTCTCAGATGATTTTTATGATCAGGCAAGTAAGAACCAGTGCAAACCTCTAACTTAAGTGGTGAGATTGGAAACAGTGTCTAAAACTCGTAGCATTATTTTTCAACAGGCTTTAGTATGATACCAATTTCACCAATGACATTTTTATGATAAGACAGTAGACAGAAAACTGCAGAGCAGATAAGAGCAAATTCTAGAGCTAGGTTGCCTGGGTTCAAATCCCGGCTCCACACATACTTATCCTCCATGCCTCAGTTCCCTTACTGCAAAAAGATGACACCTAACCTATAGTGCTATTGTGACAATTACATTATGTTCTATAAAGTGCTTATATTAGTGCCCGGCAGTTAGTGATCAATATTGAAATCTGACATGTCAAATTCTTAAAACTGTGTTGAAATAATTATATAATTAATAAACTGAAGTTATTTTTTTAATTGGAAAAAAAATGTGTAATGAGTGCCCACTAAAAGTGCAATTATATCAAAAAGAACACACAACAGATTATTTAAAAGGTATTTAGTCTAGATCCTATTAGGTCAGGATTTCTCAATCTAGATACTGTTGTTATTTGGGGCTGGATAATTCTTTGCTGTGAGGGGCTGTCCGGTGCACTGCAGGAGGTTCATCAGTATCCCCAGCGTCTACCCACAAAATATCCATAGTACCCTTCCCATTCAAATCAGGACACGGCCCTAATGTTCCCTGAGGAAGGGGGCAGGGGGAGGCAAAACTACCCATGGTTGAGAACCACTGCACTAGGTTTGTGAATCCTACTTGAAAAAACAGAAGGTGATGGGGGTTTCTATATCTGATATTAATAACTGTAACTACAGCCGCCATTTACTGAGCAAAGTTATATTAGATACAACGTAACAATATAACAAGAACAAGATACAATTCTTATTCCCGTTGTTCAAAAAAGGAAACAAACACTAGAAGGTTTGGTAACTTGCCCATTCCCCCTCCGCCAATAAATGAAGAGGCTGAGATCTGAAGGCAGACTGGACTCCAAAGCAATGACATGGGGCTGCCCTGCCTGGAATAGTTCCCTGAGGTGTTAAACAGCACAGAATCAAAGACTTTGGAAAATTACACAGGAAAGGCAAATAGCAGACATATAATGATCACATATACACAAAAGGCTCAGAGGAGGCATATAAAGCATCAATACTGTGCATATAAAACAGTACATTTAAAAGCTGAAATATAAAAACAGTGCTTTGTAAGTGGTCAAAAGGATGACAAAATGATATGACAAGAACTTAGGTTTGTGGGCGGAGGTTTTTAATGGACTTGGTACTACTGAAATTTTATTTATTTAAAAAAATTTTTTATGTTTATTTATTTTTGAGACAGAGAGAAACAGCATAAATGGGGGAGGGGCAGAGAGTGACAGAGACCCAGAATCTGAAGCAGGCTCCAGGCTACGAGCTGTCAGCACAGAGCCCGATGCGGGGCTCGAACCCACAAACCGTGAGATCGCTAACTGAGCTGAAGTCGGATGCTTAACCGACTGAGCCATCCAGGTGCCCTTGTACTACTGAAATTTTAGAAAATGTATTTTCAAGTACTGGCTTATCAGTTATTTGTATTCTTAGAATGTATAATCATCTGGTAGATTACAGGGAGGTTGACAAGAGAACGTATGTTCAGAAAATTACCCTTCTACTCGTTAGCACACTGCCTGATATGCTCCTCCTAAATCTAAGACTTCCTAATATTGAACTTCTCAGAGGAAAACGGGGTATCTGGCATTCTGTTTTTGATATCTGAAAATGTACTAATAAACTACTTATCGTCACAGTGATTTAAGTGGAACTAACAAAGTAGGTGGTGACAAAACCAGAGTTTCCAATGTACCCGAAACACACTATCATTATGTTAAGTTGCTAATAGCCTAACATGACTGCAACAATTTATAATGTATTTGTTGGAATTGGCCTCCTCTACTACTGAGATTAAACCATTCAACTGCATCTAAAAGAATCTACTCTTCTGAAAGCCTGTTACTCTACAGGGAAATCTCATCAGGACCGGAAGGTCTCCAGAGCTCACTTGCTACATTATCAATTGATTCCTTTTTAAGGGGCCTGTTAAAAGGAATACTTCAATGCTAACACATAATGAATATACGAGTCTTATGAAAGTAACGTTAAAAAGAGCCTTAGCACTATACAGGGAGAAAATATAGGACACAGCAATGTATCTGAATTATCTGAAAAATGGGAATCACGAATTTTCAAAGGATGAATGTTTCTCTTAGCTCTCAAATCAACTAGTTTTGAAATTAAAACCAAAGGGTAAAAACTGTATATTCTGATGAAGATACATAAACAGCAACAATTATCTCCCCACCTTCGACTTTAGGTTTTAAAGTACCTAGTTAGGTAAAACTTCATTCATGCAAGAATGAACCTATGACAGTTTTATACTGGAGTGGGAAAGGGGTTTACTAAAAGTAAGTATCGTTATGCTCAGCATCCCTTCTCATCAGGGAAATGCAGATCAAAACCACACTGAGATACCACCCCACGCCAGTCAGAGTGGCTAAAATGAGCAAATCAGAGAACTCTAGATGCTGGCAAGGATGTGGAGAAACAGGCACCCTCCCTCCACTGTTGGTGGGAATGTAAACTGGTGCAGCCCCTCTGGAAAACAGTGTGGAGGTTCCTCAGGAAACTAACAATAGAACTCCCCTATGACCCAGCAATAGCACTGCTAGGAATTTACCCAAGGGATACAGAAATGCAGAAGCATAGGAGCACATGTACCCCAACGTTCATAGCAGCACTCTCCACAATAGCTAAAACATGGAAAGAGCCTAAGTGTCCATCAGCAGATGAATGGATCAAGAAGATGTGGTTTATCTATACCATGGACTACTACATGGCAATGAGAAACAATGAAATCTGGCCATGTGTAGCAACATGGATGGACCTTGAGGGTGTTATGCTGAGCGAAATAAGTCAGGCAGAGAAGGACAAATATCATATGTTTGCACGTATAGGAGGCTTAGGAGGAACTTAACTGAGGAACAAGGGGGAGAAGAAGGGGGGAAATGGTGGGGGAAAGGGAGAGAGGCAAACCATGAGAGACTCTTGAATGCTGACAAAAACTGAGGACTGATGGATGTGGGGGGGAGGGGGGAGATGGGCATGGAGGAGGGCACTTGTGAGGATGAGCACTGGGTGTTATGTGGAAACTAATTTGACAATAAACTATTTGTAAAAAAATAAATAAATAAAAGTAAGTATCGTTAATAGTCCTCAAAAATGTACAACCCAAATAAAATGAGAAAACAGACCCAGAACGTGGAACTCTGTATGACACAAAAGTCTGCCCTCTTCAAAAAAAAACAAAAACAAAAACAAACAAACCAACAAAAAACACACATAAAAAGACTTGCACATTTAAGAGACTGAAGACAAAATTACTGCATACTGAATTCAGTGTCAGCATCGGGGCTGCTGCGGTGGGGAGATGTAAGTGCTACAAAAATGCATTTCTGAGTAGTTGGGGAATATCAAATGTAGACTATTAGCTAATTACTATTGAATTTCACATTTCTTACATATGTTAAACAGTACTGTGGTTACACGAAAATATCCTTATTCTTAGGAGATGAAGGCTGAAATATCTGGGGTCATGTCATGATGTCTACAAATTCCTTTTTCCTATGGCTCAGCCAAAGAAGTATGTGCATGTGTGTGTATAAAGAGACTGCTAAGTGTGGCAAAAACTTATCTGACAGCTCCAGAGGAGGTTAGAGCAGGTATTCACTGTATGTACTCCTTTCAACTTGTTTCGTAGATTTTAAAGATTACAAAACAAAAAGCAGAAGGAAAAAGTAGAAACAAGTTTGGGGGTGGGGAGCGCGCAGCGGTGCATTACAAGCAAATGTGATGTATTTTACAGAAAAATAAGGTATTAAACTGGAAAGATCATCACAGTTCAATGAATTAAAGGAAAAGATCAGTAAGCAGCCTTAGGTTTATCATCTTTCTTATTTCATTTCTTTGTGGGGACTGTTCTACTTTAAAAATAGCTAATGGTTCAGAAAACTTAACCTGTACCCCTTAGGAGGGAGTACCTATCAGCTAGCTGAAAGCCATAAATGTGGATCTCAGACTCCTTTTCTAAGCCACAGAGCCATCTAGCCATCTGGCTACTTGACAGAGACTCCCACTGAAACCTCCCCGGAGGAACTGAAGTTCTGCGTGTCTAAAGCCCGCCAAGCTGGTAATCCCTCCCCACACCCAACTCAGCTCCTCTCTTCTTCCTTTCCTCCCGGTTTCATCAACAGCACAAAAAGGCCGGTTAGGCAGGAGCCCATGAGCACAGATTCCCCTCTCACCTCCACACCCAATTTACCCTCTAACCTTGGTCTCTCTTCTTGTCTGAACTGCAGCAACTACCGTCTCGTTTATTCCTCTAAATCTTCTGTGCTCCACTTTATGCCTCATCTTGTTGCCAAGTGATCTAATATGCAAATCTGATCATTATTCAAAAGACTTTTTAGCAGCTGTTGCCAATGTGAAGTCTACCTGAAATTTTTGGCAACACAAGTTTAAATCCATACTCTTCAGCTAATATGAATGAACAAGTAGGCCTTAGACCTGAAAAGACCTTTAAAAGTCTAGTCTAAAGGAGAAAGTAAGTTTGCTTATGATCTATGGGGTATGTGGAAAGAAGTTTATGTTCATTTAAGCAGTTAAAGGAAATCAAAAGAGAAAGTTATACACTGAGCTTCCACTGAAATTGTTCTGAGGAGTTAGGCTGTTAACTATGCAAGTCAAGTTCACTGCACTATGAAATGAAAGATTTAATCAAGATAACGAATACTCTTCTGACCATGCCAATGTAGGAGGTACTTGGAAGAATGTGGAGCAGAGTATGAAGATTAGTGTATTTTAGTAAAACAGCTAGGATGTAGAAATGGGAAGAGATTACTACATGACTTATTCAGAAAAAGTACTTTATGGAATTGCAGGATTCTAAAGGTCTCAACTTGAACTTGTAAAGTGTAAAGAAAAAAAAAAAACCAAAAACCAAAAATCCCAAGAATAACACTGACTTGTTTAAGCAACTACCGGTAATTCATTCTGAAAATGATAACAAGGAATTAGTAGTAGGTGACAACAGGAGACAGCACCATTCTCCCACTATTAATTCCCTTGGTACAAACAGACTTTCAATCTCTTATACTACTGCAAATTTTTCATAAATTTTACGTAAACTCACTTGGTGTTACAACTTGACCTGAGGCTATAAAATAGTTTTCACTTAGCTCATCGGAGCGACTATATGATTTACTGCAGAAATACTAATGTGTTTGGTTCCCAGATAACGTCACAGACCCTACTCGAAGAACAAAATAGATTATATACGCGTTGTATTAGTGTAGGAATTCTGAATAGCACGCCACATTTGGCCTAAGGGGTTTAAGATAAAGGACTATGGAGCTGTGGTTCTGCTACTTCTATGGGGCCTTTCCTAAATGTTCCCCTCTCTCAGAAGTGTCTGCTCTGTGCTCCCTCATTTTTTTTTAAGCGGGATCTTCACAAGCAAAGATCACATATTTTAACGTACTGACTAGTCAATTTCCCGATTTATTATAAGCGGCCTGAGAAATCATCGAGTCCCTTTCTCCCCTAGCATAATACCACAGCACCAACTTGGTTCATGATAAATATCAAACGAATATGAAAGCATGAAAAGAACTGGGTGGAGCTGAATGGGTGAGGAGATGTGAAGGCACAAGGTAAATTTTGTTTCCGTTATATTTGATTAACACTTTAACTACGAAGACCTAAAAAAGAAAAATCACATTGTTGATTCATAGTATTTAAGAACTAAAAAAAAATAATTCAGGGAGGAAGTTAAGCTCTAATTCGCTTCTTACATGGAATGGATAGTTTTTTTTTCTCTTAAAACAGCCTACGATTCACATGTTCAACGTATATTGAATTAATGCTTTACCCAAAGAGAATTCAAACAAGGAGAAAAAAGGGGGGAGGTGTAAAAATCGCAGTTCAGATTAAAGTGGTTTTAAAATACAAAAGAGTAGTAAAAATAAAATGGAAAATGTAAGCACTCCTCTAAAGGCAGCGGCGGGAGCAACGGCTGACAAAGAAAGTGGGGGTCAGATCAGAGGTACAAATGGGGATGTTAAAGAAAGAATGAACTCGAGTTTGTGCCTCTGTGTGCTTAGATCAGCTGGTCACTGGGAACCTCAGCAAGAGAAGTGACGGGGGCATATTGAAGGTAGAAGAAGCCAAGCGCTACAGACGGCGGAGTGAACGGAGATGAAGAAAACAAGTCTAGGCAGAGGAAAGGAAGGCCAACAGAGAACCATTCCTTAAGAACCGGTACGGCTCACAAGCCAGGGCTTGAGAAGACCAAAGCAGTGATGTGGGTACAATTTTACAGTAAAACTGAGCCTGTGGAAAAAGACCCCCTCTCTGTATTCCTGTTAACGATATATATTCCCCATGCTCTCTTCCGGCCTTTATTTGGTTTACATATTTGTTTTTCTTAAATAACAGTATTCCTCTAAGCTCTGTCCCCAATCCCTCCCCTTTCCTTCTCTCAATACAACAACAAACAGCTAGATAGAAGACTCCCTAGTCTGCCAGCTCTAACCTCACTCTTGGGAGTTCTGCATCTCCTACAGCTTCCGGTAAACAGCTCTTTGCAACCAACTTAGCGGCTCCTCAAACTTGCCGCTGCCCCAGAACGAAGTCCTGTGCCAAAGATGCATACGAGCAGCTTTTACGTAAGACAGCTACAGGTTTAAATCTCGGCTCTAATCAACGGGGTGAACATGGGATGCTGAGAAGTTTAACTGAGACACAGTCCGGGAAGCGCTCTTCTCAGGGCTCAGCAAAGTACCACACTCCATTTATTAGCCGGCAGTATTACTAAAACCATCTAGGATCCTGACTTGAAAACCCAAACTACCTTTGATTCATTCCTTCCTCTTGCCGTGCAAAAATGGACTCTATTTACTTCACTGCCAGAAAGATCTCTAGGAAACCCAAATTAGATCCTATTAGTTAAAAACCCACCAAAAGCTAACAGAACAGACTTAATGACTGGCACACAACGCATGATCTCCCAAGAACTTTTACAGCTGTAGCGTATTCCACTACCCGTCACACGCACGGTCTCAAGCTCGAATGTACCACCAACTGTTGTTAATGTGGACGTAGCGGAGTTGTACCCTATGTACATTTAAGATCATGCAAATAATACCCAGTCGGGAAGAAGTCAGGGGAGGGAGGAGCAGAAGAGTGGGTGCTGGGGACGGAATGCGAGCAGGGGGAAGAAAGGAGGAGCCGGCACAGGCCACGCGGTTTCCCGTGCCGAGCCTGATCGGACGAGCACGAGGCCCTCCACAGAAGCCAACTAGTTTCCCAGTGCTCCAGCGAACAGGGATTCGCCCCCTCCCTGGAGGAAAATGTGAGCGTGCCGGACTGGCGGAGACACGCTATGTACTCCTTGGTAGATGAACCGAAGCATCTTTCTGCTGGCGCCAAGAGTTTGGTCTTCAGCCGGCTTTAGGTGCTGTCCCTCTGTCCTCTGTCCTCTCCCCGCATCCACATCTTTGCCCTTCACGCAAACTATCTGCTTCCCAGAGTACACTCCCTTTTCTGACTCCATGGAGCTGGAAAGGATCCAGTGGACCCTGTCGTCGTACTTCTTTCAATCGACTTATTTATACGCACTTTTCCTTTAAGCCAAGACCCACAGCCAGACACAGCCAGCCAAACACACCCACCCTGCGTGCCTAGCCCAGAGCTCTGTAATACAGTCAGCAAATACTCATTACAGAGAGTACAAATGAAAGAAAGGGAACAATGCTGGCTGGTGAAAAGTATATTTTTAGCAATAGCCAAATGACTATGTTTTAACAGGGAAGTTTATAAAGCAAAGCTAAGGGGTCTGAATTTATGTTGAACATTCTCAATCAGTGTGATGACAAAAGGAGCTTGCTAATCACATCTCGTGACAACTCAAGCTGGGAGCAGAATTCTTAATATAACGAGGGACACAATCAAGATTCAGATGATTGAACATTTTGCAGTGAGGAGTAAAATAAGCATGTAAGTGCAGTTAGATTTAAAGAAGTAAGGCAGGTATGAGGAAAAACAGTATCACGGGTTTTCTGAGTTGAAAAACATTCAAATTGGTGTGTATCCAATTTCAACACAACACAACTTTATAATGAAGATGATACAAGTGTCGATGGTCATGATGTTAAAAGGTATAATGATAAACCGGAAGGAGATTAGAAGGATGACGAGGATGATGGGGGTGGAAGGATGGAAAAGATGATAGAAGTGAGAGATGTTTAAATTAATGAAGACCAGGTAGGCAGAACAGAGTATGACAATGACCTTTCCTTGATTCCTCCCAGATAGAATGAGATAAGTAGACAGGCAACTCCTCACACCCCATCACCAATTACATGTATAGAGTACGGTACCCAAGATCCAACTTTTTAAAAGGATTTGTACATTACTTGCTACGGTTGGGGTTTTATTACCTCGTGTCTCCCCTACTACTTCTGCCCAGGGCTAGATAAAATACTCCAAGTGATAAAGGACTGTATCATAAGATAATCCAGAGGAGTGTTACCTTGACCACACTACTTCTGTGTGAATGACATTAGGGACTTAGGTTAATGAAATCATTTTATTAAAGCAGGATTACTTTTAAATGACAGTATTTTGAAAACAACATATGCTGACCAAATTAAAAGATAGCTGCAGGAGAAATATTTAATGTAAATACTACTTTAACAAAGACAAAAAACTTATTTTATCAGTGAGTATAAAGCAGTGTATTCCAAAATGAGTTTTTGAGGTCAATTCCTCAAAAGATACTGGTCAAACAAGTAAGTTTGGGAAATACATTATAGAGCCCTCGCCCTTCCCCATTCACAGAACACAGCAACACTTACAGTCCCTGCAACATTGTACAAAGACTAATAAAAGAAGGACTTGTAAAACTTTAGCTAATCCATCATTTTGCAGATTTCTTTGACCAGAACCCCCCACCTTTTCAGGGCAGGGTCAGTAGTAGTAGAAAAGACAGCTTAGGGAAACACTGCTATATAGCACTGTTTGAAAATATTACCTCTAAAAACCTTTGCAAAATAGCTAGAACAGAAACTGGCAATGAATGAGCAGCTTACTAGGATGTATATATTCAAACAACTTGCATTAGGTGTTTAAAACAGGTAAGAAAAGGGACAATTAAAGATGGAGGATTTCATTAAAACAATTAAAAACTTGCTGTTTTCCTTAAATCCCTGTATTAAATGCTAATTTTTCTGCACCAGCAAATTACTTTACGATGCCATTCTCTCCCCCTGATACTAAGGGCAATCTTTTGATATTAAAACTCAAGTTCTCCGAGGAACCAGGTGGTTCAGAGGGTAGTGGGGAAGCACAGGTCTGTGAATCTACTGGTTTGAAATCATTTGTGTGCCTTCTTTCCTCTTTGTACCATAGTGTACTATTTGGAAGGGAAAAATATTTTTAATGTGTGAATTCTCGTATTACATTTTACTAGACTTCTGGACCATTTTGTTGTGATGTCAACAGAATTCTATGGGGGTTAGGGGGAAGTACTGAATAGTTAACACTCCCCAAAAAAGAGAGGGACTACAGCAGTTTTAGAAAGCACTTACTTAATCATTTCAAAAAGCTTTGGATCTGAGACCTTGATATTTCGTGCCATATTCCAGGAAAGATGAACCATGGGTACTATTGACTTCACACTTTGCAATTTGTTCCATTCGTACCGTTCCACTGCCAATTTATACTGGCAGGCTAGGAAAAAAAAAACAGTTATAAAGCAACCCAAAGTACCAAAAGATAGGAAGTTACCATTATCACCTTCTCAGATGATATCAATACCAATTCTGAAAACCTCAAAACATTACAAAAATAATTTTTATGTTTCTTTGATAATTATGGCAATACTAATAGTAGCGAACACATAAAGAGTGCTTACTATAACTATGTGCCAGGCATTGTGCTGAGCTGTTTTTTATACATTATCTCATTTAAATCTTTATCATCACCTTATTAATTTTATTATTCCCATTAAACAGATGAAGAAATTGAGGCCCAGAGAGGTTACATAACTTGCCCAAAGTTGCAAGAGCCAGGTCCTGGTCCTACTCCAGGTCTTTCTAGCTCCAAAGGCCATGGTTTTAATCTGAAGTATCCACTGCCTGAAGGCGGGCATAATTCAAATAGGTTTTGACATTACAGGGCTATTCATATGACATCCCAGATAAAAGAAAAATTTGGACGCATGAATAACCACTCTACTTTGCCTTCTCCCATAAAGGGTTTCCTTTATAAAACAAAACGAAGCACTCTAAAAATTATTCAAAGTATATCTTCCTTGTATATTAAGACATACATTTATTATTTGCTGAGACCTATGGTCTTGGACTTCTACCTGTTAACTGAATTTAATTTCTTGTACTACAAATAAAAATGTTATTCAAGGAGAGATAACTTTTCTTCCAATTTCTAGTGAGTTATATTCCAAGAAAAAAAAAAAACCAAACCTATCAGATACAATCTTTTATAAATTAAACTTTTGTTTTTTAGCATATTCTTTAAAATACCTGTAAGTGGACCAACATTCCAAGCAATGTTGTTGCACCAGCCAATAGCCTGAACCCAATGAACAGTGCCTGCATTTATCCAGACCAAATCTCCAGGTCGCTGAATAAACCTATACACTGGAACATTTGCTTCATAAAGATCTTCAAGGTTAGGCCACCAGGAACCCATTAGGAAATTCAAATTATTTCTGAAATAAGAAAAAAATAATGCGAACGGATCAAATACTTTTAATAAACTAATTAAGAAGACTGGAAAGCAAGGTCAAAACTTCTTGGCAGATAAAATTATCAGGAACTTCAATTTCTGAGGGAAAGTGGAAAACAGAACGGCCTCTACTACTGTTTTGAATTCTAAGCAGGAAAGGGGGACAGGATGTCAGTCGCTACTGTTTTGAAGACTGGTTAACTAAAACTACGCAGCTGAGAACTTTATAAAAAATGAACAATCATACACACGCACAAATAACCATCATTACTGCCACCAATATACTTTGGGAGCACTCTATGGACCCTATCCGTGAGCTTTTACTTCAAAATCTGGCTGCTGCTTCTACTTCATCAAGATACAACACGAAGTATTTTTTAAACTACACAGCAAACTTTTCCTCCAGAAGAATTTTATAAAATTAAATTAGCTATATCTTGGGGAAGGAAAAACTTGCAGAATGGAAATGTTCCTTTCTTTAAGATCTAAGAACAGTCTCCACGATATGTCTATGTCCTGCGCCGAAGGATAAAGTGTACCTTGAAATTATTCTCACTGGTTTAATTTTTTGTCTAGATCAAGGGCTGGCAAATTAGGGCCCGTGGGCCAAATCCAGCCTGCCTATTTTTGTAAATAAGAAATGTTTTAGAACACAGCCAGGCCCATTCACTGACTGCCTATTAGGTATGACTGCCTATTTCCTGCAGTGACATGGCTGTGACAAAGACCATATAACTTGCGAAAACTAAAATATTTATTATCTGGCTCTTTGTGGGAAAATCTCACTGAACTCTGATGTAGATGGAATGTGTGCCTTATTTTTCTCCTTGAAAAAAATGCAAGGGTGCTCTTCAAAGTCTAGAACAGACTGCCAGTGGTGGCCTAACTGCAAGGGGATATGGACTGGCTTACGGTCTGTGATAAGGCTAAGTAGATATACAGTCCAGAAACAATTGCTTATGAAGCAAAATACGATTACAAACACAAATCCTTTCCTACTTCACCCATGTGTTGCCATCATAAAATTGGAGGAAAGTTTCTATCCAAAAGTAAGGAAAAAAAAAAAATTAAAGTTACCCAAAAAAGCATCCTTTTTATCATATATCCAAATGAATGGTTATTTCAAGACAGATATTGTTTAAAGTCATAACACAAACTACAGACACGGTCAGTATCAGTCAGTATCAAAAGGAACAATCCTTCTGTGAAACAAAATAACATGGAAATGCTGAAGTGGCAAGTGCTATTTCTGGAGCTTAAATTTACCTAGCCCATCATACTAACTTTGATATTTTCATTATCCCCAAGTCCACACTTTTTAGACATCATCTGTCTCTTCTAATTATCTTTGTTCCCAGGTTACCTCCCCATTTAGATAAGGAAAAAAAAAACCACACAAAAAACCTAAATCATAAAGATAGCGAATCCCTACTCAGAAATAATGAATAAGGATCAGCGTACTGTAGCTGTAATAACATACCACTATCTCCAAGTTTAATAAATACAAATCTTTCTATAGTGCAATGGAGATCTCCTACACAAGTCTGTCTCTGCTACTACCATACTGCTGGTCCATAAAAGTAAGCACAGATTAAAGCAGATCAGGTTATTTCATCAGAGCATTTGAAACTTTAAAATTTCACATCTTTGGATTTCTTATAGGAAAGGAAATCTGTATGTTAAATAGCAAAAACAATGAAAGGTTAATTATCTTTTGCTTGTATACAAGGAAATTTTGGACTAATGTGGGTTTTGGGGTAACTATATTTACACTTCCTACTAAATCAAGACATTCACGGCAAAGGTCCTGTAACCCAAAATAAAAAAATTACAAGTCAGTATGTGGAGTATGTGTATAATTAGTTTTCAAAGTCTCTCATAATGTATATGTTTTTGGTGGTTCCCCCTTTGTCTTCCTAGGGTGGGGAGAAGAACAGCAAGTGTATATATAATTTATGCTTTTAAACATAATAATTTTCCAATGTTACTACTAACTGAAACTATCCCGTGCTTACATAATAGAGTACTTTAAAAAAAAAGGGGGGGGAGAGAATAAGTTTCCATTTAGACAAATAATTAGTTTAAACCAATGAAAATAATTCCAAGGTACTCTCTAACACCTTGGAAATAAAGGAAGGTATTTCCTTTATTAAATAAAAGAAGGCTATTTCTAGGATTTTAAGGAAAGGAATACTTCCATTATGTAAGTTCCTTCAATTATAGAAAACAAAATCCAATGCAGCTGATTCAATTTTATAAAATCCTTTTATAGGAAAAGTTGTCAATATAGTTTTAAGAAGAATTTATATCATAGTGATATGACGAAGAGTAGGATGTTCAAGCCTGAGTTATTAATAACCTATAATAAAGAGGTGTTCAATCACAGAATTCCTTCCACTTTTAAAACCATTTATAGTAAACTAATTTTTCTTAGAATACAGACCTCCCACATGAGCATGTATTTATGCATCAACTGTTTAATTAACCTAATAAACAATTCAACCTTCCTATCCTCTAAATTCAAGACTGTTACTATTGCATAGAGCAGTTTCAAAGAATCTTTCTTAAAGTGTTCTCAGTAATACAAAATGATAGGTTTGGAATCAAATGAAGTGAATCTTTTTGCTGAACGGTAAAACTGGTTACATGCATGGGAAAGCCAGCTTATTAGTAAGTTGTCCTTTACAACTACTGTTTTCCAACAATCATGTTTATAGAAAATTTAGTTTGGAAACCTACTTTTCACAGAAGTCATTCAGAACACCCCAGTAACCTTCAGGGACAACAAACCATTCACAGTCACCTGGACCAATATTTATGTTAACTGAACAGAAGTTGTTATTTTCTTGATGGCCTGAAATGTGAAAAGAAAAACAGTAATCAGTACATTATAAATTCTATAGAAAAATGTGTCTTTAGAAATGAGACCTCAGAAATGTTCAACAGAGAATGCGGTATTCAGGTGTCTGTCATGACTTTTGTGTCAAGTCTAGTTTTAGAGCAGTTTGATTAACTCCTAACTTACTCAGTAAGAGCTTCTGAGGAATGCAGTCTAAATCATGATTCAAAGCTCTAGAGCTGGGATCCTAAGCTTATGTGAACCTGGGTAAGTTGCTAAACCTTTCTGACTCAGTTTCCTTACATATAAGATTAGATAATAACAATTCCAATAAATCATTGTGCTGTTTTGAGGATCAATGAAATAATGACTGCTCTGAACAGCACTGAATATATGGTAAGTGGTATTAGCTATTATTGATCTTATTACCATTTCTTTGTGAACTAATCCCCATTTATCATGAGTAGTATTTGTACATCAGTAAAGAGGCAAGAAATCTGGTTTTCAAATGCAGCTATGGGAGTACTGTCAACAAAAAATGAAGCAGATAACTCCGGAGAACTTTCCAGAAAGACTTACCAAAAAAAACAAAAAAAAAACCCTAGTAAAAACTCCCAGAAGCAACCTTACCAGAACTCTGGGTGACAGTCAAAGGTTTACAGCAACCAAGTGAATGCCTGACCAGAAGAAAGAGAACTTAAACACAGTAGAAGATGTCACTTTTAACTTACCTTATCCCCGCTCACATCACTAGTGTTGTCAGTGGACTTAAAAATGGTGGTCTTATGTTAACTGTGTGAGTGTTCTTGGTTCTGGAGGGAGCAGTATGGATCCTGCTTCCAAAGAACTATGTTTTTCTGTTTTGACCTGACTGGAGTTTCCTCAAAAGACTGACACAAGGAGCTTCACTCTATCAGGGAAAGTGGTTCAGTGGAGAAGGTTCCCCCCCCAAACATTGAAAGACCAATGAACAAGCTGATGTTACCAGGGGCAAAAATAAAAACCCAAACAAACAAATGGCTGGGGCAAACAACAGACACACCAAAGGCCTGAAAAGAAAGGCTGGGAACTGAGATTTTTTTTTTGGGGGGGGGGGGGGTAAAGGCTTTGAAAAGTTCCTGTGAATACTAGAGAATTTAGAAAGCTACAGGCATACCTAGAGCAGGGCGCATGCTCAGAGGAAACAAACAAACAACAAAACCAAACAAAAACACCTAAGACCATAAATTTTAACTTCTTGCTCATCTTTCGGCTCAGTGCAAGCAAGGAGGTAAAGGCTGAAAATACAATTGTAAGCAGCATGGCTAAGTGCAGAAGGAATGACTCAACACAGAGGCAATCTGCAAAGACCCGGAGAAATATTTTTTCTTTTCTTTCTGTTCAGTTTTTCCATTCTTTTTCTTTCCTTTTTTGCACAAAACATTGAAGGAAATCTCTGTCAGGTCACTGGTTAACTGCTGAGATAATGGAAAAGAGACTTCAGTATCCAAGCACACCACGGAATATGGCTCTGTGAAAATACTCTGGAAAAGACACTGAACAAACAGACAACCTGGAGCCCACAACAAGCAAGAAATCCTGGATTTAACTGCCACACGATAATATTCAAAATGTAAAAATTGCAGCACAATGCTAGACCACATCCGACAGAGAATACAGCCTTTTTTATTTTAATGGGTAATTCTCAAAGTCAGTTTTCAACAAAAAATTATAAGGCTTACAAATAAACAAGAAAGTATGTCCCAGTCACAAGGGGGTGAGGGGGGATTAACAAACTTATTCCTGAAAAAGCACAGACATTGGACTTATTAGCCAAACACTTTAAATCAAGTGTCTTAAATATACTTAAAGAGCTATAAGAAATCATGAACAAGAGCCACAGGAAATAAGGAGAATAATGTCTTAACAAATTGAGGTTATTAACAAAGTAACAGGTTATAAGAAATAAAATTTTGAAGCTACAAAGTACAACCAAAATAAAAAATTCACTAGTGGCTTTCAAACAGCAGATTTGAGCAGGTTAAATAAAGAATCAGCAAACTTGTGGAAAGATCAAATGAAGCCAACCATTTTGAGAAGAAAGAAAATAGAATGAAGAAAAATTAACAGAGCCTAAGAGACCATCAAATACACTAACTTATGCACTGTGGGAGTCCCAGAAGAAGAAAAGGACAAAATTTGACAAAAGACATGCCATAATACATCAAAGAAGCTAAAGAAACTCCAAAGTAGAAAAAAAACTCAAAGAGATTCACACATTACAGTAGTTTGACTAGAAACCCAAAGGGAATTTTGAAAGCAGGAAAAAAGAAAATACAAGGGATTATTAATAAAATTAATAGCTGATTTCATATCAGAAACCATGGAGACCAGAAAGCAAGCAGGTAACACATTTAATTAAACTGAAGAAAGGAAAGGAAGAAAGAGGAAAGGGAAGGGAAAGGGAAAGGGAAAGGGAAGGGAAGGAAAGGAGGAAGGAAGGAAATAACATCAACCAAGAATTTCATATCTGACAAAACTATTCCTCAAAAATAAAGGAGAAACTAAGACATTCTCAGATAAATAAAAGCTGAAGGAGTTTGTCACTAGCCAATCTACCATATAAGAAAATGCTAGAGGCTGAATTTTCAGGCTGAGTTGAAACAACACTACACAGGAATTCACAGCCCTATGATGAAGAGATAAAGAACTACAGTAAAGGTAACTACCTAACTTGGAAGATTCACACTTTCCGATTTTGAAACATTACCTCAAAGCTACAATGCTCAAACCAGTGTGATATTGGCATAAAGACAGAGATATATAAATCAACGGAAGAGCATCAAGATTCCAGAAACAAATCCATACATATGTGGTCAACCGACTCTCAACAAGGGTGTTAACAAGATCATTCTACAGAGGAAATAGTCTTTCCAACAAATTGTGCTGGGATAGCTATGTAAAAGCATGAATTTGGATCCTTGGAGTTCATACCATATATACAAATTAACTTAATATGGATCAAAGATCTAAATATGAGACCCAGAACTATAAATATCCAAGAAGAAAAAAGGGGCTAAAATTTTGCAACCTTGAATTCAGCAGTGGTTTCTCACATAGAACACCAAAAGCACAAGAAACCAAACAAAACAATGGATAAACTGAACTTCATCAAAATTAAAAACTTCTGTGCATCAAAGAACACTGTCAAGAGAATGAAACAACTTACAGGATGGGAGGAAGTATATCCAAATCATGTATCTGATAAGGGAGCAATATTCAGGATATAAGCTCCCACTATACTCAACAACAAAAGGATACAGGACTGAACTAAAAAATGGGCAAAGGACTTGAATGGACATTTTATCAAAGCAGATAATACAAATGGCCAGCAAGCACATGAAAATCAAAACCACTTCACATCCACTGAGTCAGTCATACTAAGAAAAAAAAAAAAAAAAAAAGAAAATAATCAGTGTTGGTGAGGAAATGGAAAAACTGGAACTTCCATGTATCACCAGCACAAATGTAAAATGGTGCAGCTACTGTGGAAAGCAGTTTGGTAATTTTTCAGAAAGTTAAACACAGAAGCACCATATGACCCAGCAATTTGAATCCTAGGTATATAACCAAAAGAACTGGAAGAAACAGGGATTCAGACAAAGAGTGGTACATGAATGTTCATAGAAACGCTATTCACAAAAGCTATAATGTGGAATCAATGCAAATGTCTCTCAACTGATGAAGAGATAACAGAATGTTCTATACCCATATAATGAAACATGTGGACATAAAAAGGACTGAACCATTAATATGATGCAGATGAACATGAACCTCAAAAACATGTGAAGTGAAAGAAGCCAGACACAAAAGGGCACATATTATATGATTCCATTTATATGAAACATCCAGAACAGGTAATTCCATAGGGCTAGAAAGCAGACTAGAGGTTGCCAGGGGCAGAGAGAAGCAGGGAATGGGAAGTGAATGCTTAATGGGTATGAGGTTTCCTTTTGGGCAGATGAAAGTGTCCTGGAACTACACAGAGGCGATGGCTACGCAGCACAGTACGCGTACACTACATCAAGTGCAACTGAACTGCATACTTTATTTTTTTTTTTTATTTTTTTAATGTTTATTTATTTCTAGGAGACAGAGAGAGAGAGACAGCGTGAGCAGGGGAGGGTCAGAGAGAGAGGGAGTCACAGACTGAAACAGGCTCCAGGCTCTGAGCTGGCAGTCAGCACAGAGCCTGACACGGGGCTTGAACCCATGAACCACGAGATCATGACCTAAGCGAAAGTCGGACGCTTAACCGACTAAGCCACCCAGGCGCCCCTGAACTGCATACTTTAAAAGGATTAGTTTGGGTGTGTGATTTTTGACTCAGTGAAGAAAAATGTAGGTGCTCTCACCGTACTTTTACGTATTCTAGCACAATGTGGAGACAGTACTCTTACTACTTATAAACGATCTCTTACCATGGATAGATGGTTGAAACTGTCCATGGAATGGACTCCAAAATGAAATTTAGCACTAATTATAATTAGAGATGCTGAGATCCCACCATCAAACTCAAAGTCTTTGAGGGGAAATGACAGCATCTCTACAGTTTAGAACATACATGACCGATCAGAAAGTCCACTGAAGCAGGGCTCACATTTATCTATGTACCTGCAGGAACAAAGTGTTTGTCCCATAAAAAAAGTATTCAGAATAATTTTTTATTTTTTTTTAATGTTTATTTTTGAGAGAGAGAGAGAGAGAGAGAGAGAGAGAGAGAGAGAGGAAGGGAGGGCAGGCAAGCCAGGGAGGGGCAGAGAGGGTCTGAAGCAGACTCTGTACTGAGAGCAGAGGCCGATGTGGGGCTCGAACTCCTGAAACGTGAGATCATGACCTGAGTCAAAGTCAGATGCTTAACCGACAAATCACCCAGGCATCCCTAGAATAATTTTTTTTTTTAATTTTTTTAATGTTTTATTTATTTCTAGGAGAGAGAGAGACAGTGTGAGCAGGGGAGGGTCAGAGAGAGAGGGAGTCACAGACTGAAACAGGCTCCAGGCTCTGAGCTGGCAGTCAGCACAGAGCCCGACGCGGGGCTCGAACCCACGAACCGCGAGATCATGACCTAAGCGAAAGTCGGACGCTTAACCGACTAAGCCACCCAGGCGCCCCCCCTAGAATAATTTTTTAAAAAGAGAACTGAAGTATACATTTCTTCTAAGACCGAGTTGTCTAATACAGTAACCACCTAAAATGTAGTTAATATAAACTGAGATGTGCAAAACCTGTCAACTTCACACTGGATTTCAAAGACTTAATATGAAAAAAATATGAAAAATCCCAGTAACTTCTGCACTGATTACATGTTGAAATTATATGATCTGGATACACCAGGTTAATATTTTCACCTATTGTTTTACATTGGTATGACTACTGTAAAATTTTAAATCATACATGATTTACATTCTATTTCTATAAGATAGTACTACCCCTAAGGGAATTCTTTAGAGAATAGGACACTACTGAAAACTAATGCCTTAACAGAAACCAACAAAAAACTCAAAACAGTTCAGACACAAGTGACAAAGAAGTAATCTATCATGTTTGCTTTTCCCCTTGATTTGTAATGAAAAACTGCATTCTTTTTGAGTTGAGGATATTATTTGTATAAAATAATTCAAACTGGAGAAATTTTCAATTGAAATGAATCTTAACAGAACCAATCCAATAACTACATACATAAGAAAAACAAACTAGAGAGTTCAACTAACTTGCCCAGTGTTTACATCAGTGTCTAAATGAGAAAGCGGGGAGCATTATAGGTCTTCTGCCATTTATTCCAGATCTGTTTCCACTTTACCCAACTATGAGTAAAATATCACAGAACTGGGTTATGGGAAACTTTTTTTTTTTCTCCTTAATATTGATGCCTGGATCCCAAACTCCAGAGGTTAATCAACTATTTTTAAAAAGCTTATACCAGGAGGGGCATCTGGGTGGCTAAGCTGGTTAAGTGTCTGACTTTGACTCAGGTCATGATCTCACGTTTCCTGGGTTCAAGCCCCACATTGGGCTCTGTGCTGACAGCTCAGAGCATGGAGCCTGCTTTGAATGCTGTGTCTCTCTCTGTTTCTCCTCTGTTCACACTCTGTCTCTCTCAAAATAAACAAACATTTTAAAAAGTTTGTTTGTTTGTTTTTTAAAACTTACCTTATACCAGGAGATTCTAATGGGCAGTCAAGACTCAGAACCACTACCAAGAAGCAAGCACAGGCCTATTTTGAAGCAATTTTTTTAGCTACAATTCAATAAGCAGGTGACAAAGGAGAAAGCAATCTGGTTTTCAAACCATGGCTGCTTTGAGTACCAAAACAAAACCACTGATGGTGATATGTAGCCCGTAGGCATTGGTACCTAGGTGAACCGGTTATCACCAGTACCTGGGTGAATTGTTAAATGTTGTGGACAGCTGAAATTTTATGTCAATCCAAGGAAGCACAAAAAAGATGGTATATTAGTGTTGGACGGAATTTTAAGTTTAAAGCCAATGTAATTCATTTTACAAACGCAGGAAAAGACCCAGAGAAGGAAATGTGACTTGCCACAAGTGACAAGCCTAGTGAATGGAAAGTCCTGACTGGACACCAGGGGGAGTCTTGTAATGTCTCCACATCAAATGTTTTGTGTAAGGTGTGTGCTGCAGCCCAATTAAGAGAATTACAACCTATACTTTCTTATTTAAATGAAACAGAATGGAACAGACTAGGAAATGGCATTATTTGATGAAACCGTTCTTGTATATGATGCACATAGGCGCACAGTCGTTAATATAAAACGTATTTCTTAGTGTGAGCGTGGCAAAAAAAAAAAAAGTTTAGAAGAAACGGTATCCCGTCCTCAGTCTGCAGTAGACAGGGTCAATAACAGTCTCTAAGCCACAGGGACTTCCTGCTCCAAATCAGTGCTCCAAAGACTCCTTTCCAGATTAAACTGCTATTGTAATTAAAAAAAAAAAGATAAAGGAGAAAATATCTTAATAAAAGTCAAACCTTATAACAGGGGTAATCTTTCCATTTCATTCACCATAAATGAAAAGAATCTCGTTCTCTATTGCAGGTTTCCTATTTTGGCTAATTCTGTTTCTCAACTGTGGGAGGTGCGTTAGTTCACAAGAGTTACCTGGTGTTCTGCTTCCTGGAACTTTCATGTACAGCTGAACTGTGTTCATGCCCAGTATGGTGTGACCGACGTGGCTTAGAAGATTTCCTGCTGATACGACGCGCACAAAAGCAGGAAGTTTAGTCAGCTCATGTAGCTGCAACTTCCACCTGCAATAAAATGACAGATCAAGAGTGAAACTCTGCTGCAAATATTTGTGGAAGTTAGCCATTTCTTCAAACACTTTGTGTCCCAATCAGGAAAACAATGAAATCTATAAATACTGTACTTTTGTACAGGAAACACTCAAATGCTTTATTTTTCAGTTTTTCCAAAGATATCTTCCTAACGGAAAAGCATCATAAAATGACTGAGTAAATGAAAGAGAAAAACTGACTTATTTTTATAACTGTTGTCTAGTTCTATTTTATAAAATTATTACATACTATTGATCATAAAATACAACTTTATGATCGCATAATGAGCATACAGTCAGGGCCCTAATGAAAATCTGTACAAGAGTTTTAAGTTAACAAAAATAACTTAATTGTCAAACCTAGCAAAAATAATTTATCTAAAACTTGTGTATCAAGTTAGAAAAACAACAAACAACGAAAGAGAAGAAGAAACTGTAGACAATTCTGTATCTCGCAGAGGATACCTCCTTGCATTAGTTCACAAAAATACTACTACTTACTTTTTGTCATCAGACAGGTCGATGTTGGTCCCAAACTTTATGGTTTTAAAGGGTCCTTTCCTCCTCCTCCCAGAACTTAAAAAGAGAGAGACAATATTACAAGCATGCCTTTTAAAGAGAAATACTAAGTGGACATTAAAAATGACTTACTTATCTGAAGATGTAGACTCACTATCTGAGTGGTCTTTATGGTGACTTCTTTTCTCATTTTCTTCCTATAGATTAAGCAAAACACATTCCAGCTTAGTGTTCTACAACCAGCTATCCTTTCCCATCATATAACTAAAAAGTTCACCTCTAGATGATGGTATTATCTACATTTGGAAGCTAAGTTTCTATAGGCCTCTTTCACATGAAAATTTCTTCAAAGACCACACATTAAATAAAACCCCAGGAAAAGTCAACACTCACTGGCATATACCCAACCTCCTCAGCCACAAAGTTATGTTAAGCATTCTTTCTTGGGGCACTTGGGTGGCTCAGTCGGTAGGGCGTCCGTCCAACTCTGGCTCAGATCATGATCTCACAGCTTGTGAGTTCGAGCCCTTTGGAGCCTGAAGCCTGCTTCGGAGTCTGTGTCTCCCTCTCTCACTCTGCCCCTCCCATGCTCATGCTCGGTATCTCTCTCAAAAATAAATAAAACGTTAAAAAAAAAAAAAACTTTTAAAAAAGAGGTCTTTCTTAATAGCATTCTTCTGTACAGGAGAAAACTTACAGATTCTCATTCTTGCCCCATTTTTGAAAGGACAGAATTTTTTTAGGTTGTGAGGCCTAAGAAGTATCCATCTTGATTAGAAATTTCCTAAACTAGCAGAGGTGTGTGTGCATGTGTATGTAGCTGTATATGTATAAGGGTGGAGGGTAAGATGTTCTTGGTTTTTGATTATGGAAAAAAGGAAGAAATTCTCCCTGGGTTAAATCTTTCCTTGAAGGATGAATTATACAAAATGATAACACACTTACAACATTAGAAAGGGAAATAAGTGCTGCGTAAGTATAGGTGCTTTTCAATGCAAATATTACAATTATTTACAATCTGCGGTCATAGATATGGTATCTCTTAACAATGCCCTGATTTAAGTTAACAATACTTGGGGTGGGGGAGGCTCCTGGGTGGCTCAGTCCATTAAGTGTCCAACTTCAGCTCAGGTTATCATCTCACAGCTTCTGGGTTCGAGCCCTGCATTGGGCTCTGTGCTGACATCTCAGAGCCTGGAGCCTGCTTCAAATTCTGTGTCTCTCTGTCTCTGTCCCTTCCGTGCTCATGTTCTCTCGCTCTCAAAAATAAACATTAAAAAAAAACAACCCAAAACACAATACATGGTACATTTTGCGCCCCCCCCCCTTTAAATAAATGTAGAATTCCTAAACATTTGTCAAATTTTTCACAGGTAATGTCCATGCCTCCAAAGCACACAAAAGGGCCATCTTTTATTTGGTTATAGATCCCACCCCATACAAATACTCTGCCTCTTATTATCCTTGCTTTTCAACTCTTCCAAATTTTCCTTTGGTGATCTCTGAATCTTGCTTATTATTTATCCTATTCTGAACATAATACTACCACACAGCTGAACTACCTCAAAAGTCTGAACTAGAGATTTATATGGACAATTACTTTCTCTGTACAACACACAGAATGGTCGTGAGAAAGAAAAACATACAATTCACAGGTACAAATGTTGCCTTCACTGAAAATGTGAACTTGGGGCAGCATTTTAAACAGATAGGCAAATTTAATGAATTACAAATTAAAGACTTCCAGGCACGTATTAAGTTTCAGCTGTAGGATATGTACAAAACAACTTAGTACAGACAAGTGTTTGAGTAATACACTTAATAAACTCATTTTTGTCGATGTTTTATGTTCACTTTGTGGGAGAATTCACAAAGTTCTCATTAGAGTGCTGAAGGATTTCAGTAATGATTCACTGCTGAAGGGCCTGGGTCTTTGAATAATAATCCTCTGATTATTTTTCCCTTTTGTTTTTTAATTTTCCATATATTTTGAAATAATGTATGCCTCTCCCTCAGTTTTCTCTTTCAGACTGAGACTAGTCAGTATAACACGAATGCTTCCTGGAGGAGCTACCTATCAGATAATCCTAACCTGGCAGAGGGGAAGAATGGGAAAGCACAAGCTTAGGTACCTGGCAAGCATAAAGCAATCCTGAGACTTACTTTAGCCTCTGATACCAGCAGTTCTCTATCAGGGGCAATTTTACCCTCCGAGGGACATCTGGCACGTCTGGAGACATTTTTGACTGTCAGAACTGGAGTAGAAGGTAAGGGGTGTGCTACAGGCATCTAGTGGGGAAGAGGTCGGGGGTGCTCCCAAACACCCTACAATACACGGGACAGCCTCCCATAATGATGCATCATCCAATCCCAGAGGTTAATTGTGCCGAGATTAAGGAGATTCAGAAACCTTGCCCTAAACAGAAACATCCCAGGGTCCGGGGAAGCCTCTCACTAGACAGCAACAACATCTGTCAATCCCCAGGCTTGCTTCAACCTTCCTAAGAAGGAAGTGGATGGCACTTGCAAAGTATTTCATATTAACTAGAAAATAATGAGCTGCTTGCAAAAGAAATGTACCCTTTCAAAATAACATAACACAAAACGTTAAAACATTCTTCAAAATAAAATAATCTTCTGGGAGTCAACGCTTACCCTCAATGATTCCTGGAAGGAGGAGGCCTGGTACTGTGCATATTTAGCAATTGTCGTATGAGATCGATTACTTTCACAATGCCAGATTTTCTTCGTTCCAGTAGGATCCCAGTTTTCATCTGCCGGCTGCAACAACTGCGTCCTCACCTCCACCATATGCTCATTGTTCGCTTCCACCAACGTTTTGGTAGAGAAAAGTCCCAGGTCTTCATAAATAAACAAATGTAGTTAATAAAAGAAAATTATATTTGCGATAATAGATTAAAAGTGCTTTTATTAAGAAACAAGGAAAACGTGCTATGGATGTCTACCTGGTCCCCAGGAAAACCCACCACACGCCTCCGCACGCCCGGAGCTTCGTGCCAGGGTGACACGAGCATACGATGAAGCCTGGGACCTAATCATCATCATAGCACCTTTGGGCAAAGGCGGAGTCAGGGGGCCAGGGGCTGAAGTTTCACTTATTTGATTTCTTCTGGTGCGAGGAACTAGTTAGCGGACTACAGTACTTCTCTGTAGCATCACATTTTATCTACATTCCATATTAAAATTTTTTTCATTTGATAACTTAATCACAACTATAATTATGTAATTAGATCAAAATACAAGCTGAATCTAAAAGCACCAGTAAATCGCCAGGAACCAGTATCATCATTGTATCGTCATATGATAGACGAAAGAAGTGGCACACTAACGCACACATGCCCAGGAAAATATTAAAATGAAAATGTGAAAACCGAAAAAACTAAGAGAAACAAGGTTCTGTCAGTGCTTACGAATTACAGATAGCAAAGGAAATTAAAAAAAAAAGTTTCCTTTTTCTCATTTAAAGCTTACCCAACTTAAGAGCTCCAGCAAGGCCACGTATTACTGTAACAGGGTTGTTTGGATTTGTACAAAATTGGTGTAATGGAGGAAAGAAAGCATCACGTTTATTTTCCAACTGCAAAATTAAAACATATTGTTAGATCTCTGGGAAACAGACCTTTTATTTAAATATTATGCGAAATTCATATTTATTATTTATTGCGATTTCAATAATGTACCCTGTAATTTCTATTTTATGTTTCACGGCATTTTATCACTGTCTTTTGATCCTAACTGCAATTAGACAGTGGCCGCATACATTTCTCTTGTCCATTGTATCTCGAAGAAAGTATGTGGGAAGAAATAAAATTGCAACTTCAAAATCAAAGTGATTTAAGTATTTTTCAACTTTAAAAAGGAAGAAAATCCTTTCACAGGCTACAATGTGGATGAACCTTGAAGACATTATGCTCAGTGAAAATAAGGCAGTCACAAAAAGAAAAACTGTGCATAATGTTACTTGTATGAGGTATCTAAAGGGTGTAGAGAACAACAGTGGTGGCTACCAGGGACTAAGGAGACGAGGGACAAGGGAGTTGCTACTTAATGGGTACAGGATTTCAGATTTGCAAGATGAAAAAGTTCTGGAGAAGGGCTTTCCAACAATGAGACTACTATTTAACACTACTGAATTGTACACTTGCAAATGGTCAAGCTGGTAAATTTTATGTTATGTGGGCTTTTTTCATCATAAAAAGAAAAGAAAACCACAAAAAGTGCCCCCCCCGCCCCAAGACTTCAGTTTAAAAGGTTTATTACACGCCTATCCCAGTGCTTCCCTTACATTCTGAAGGATCAATAGTTAACGCGTTGGAGGAAAACCTAATAGGGTGACATTGGCCCCTGGAGGGCAAAAACAGGCCCAGATCTCCCAAAACAAGCTTTACAGTTTGAAATTATTTTCATGTGGGGTAAAAGGGGGAGGATGGAAGGAAATGGGGTAGGAGGGCCTACTTGGGAGAAACAAAGAGTTGCTTTGATTGAACTTTTATCAGCTTCCTACATCAGATGTCTAATGCCCTTAAAGTAAAACATCCAGCTTTAAATAATCTATCAAACTTTTAAAAAATGACATACCTATGATCACATTTTATGTTCTCAAATGCCTTTTTTGAAGGTAATTAAAATATATAGTCGTAGATGCATAAAGCAGAATGACTGTTAAGGTTCAAACAACTAGTAGAACGCGGATTTAAACCCCAGCTTAAGTTACACTTTTAGGTAATTTTGGCCTAAAATGAATTCAAAATTAGGGGCAGGAAGAAGTATTTCTCACTACTTTAAAGTAATCGTGGTTAATAGTTTAGAAGGTATGTTTTAAATGCTATTATGAAGTCTTTTTTGAATATATCTTCCCCTCCCCCCAAAATATTCAAGCGACTGCCAATAATTTTAATGTTTCCTAAAGGGCATCCATATTATTTTAAAACAAGATCTTATGAAAGACAGGTAGATGCAAACACTGGTTTGATTTATTTCTAGTCAGTCAATTCAGACTCACATAAATACTAGGTGTAGGTGGATTCAACTTGTCCTTTGGCAAGGGAGGGTATGGTGAAGATGGTGGTCTTGGAGGCGGACATTTATCCAATAAAATGCTACTGTTAGATAAGCCATTTTTACCTAGATTCCTTAAAAAAAAGAAGAAGGGAGAATAAATCAGCTGTACATTTATTTAGAAAACAGAAAAAAAAAATCCCTGAATTAAGTCCTAATTAAGTTACTGGGTAGTTGCACAAATCCATGAAATTTGGATCAGGAAAAAACTAAGAGCAATTATTAATTTCGGCAAATGCTTAGCTTGATTCCTGTATTTCCATTGAAGAAAAATAATAGACAAGATACAACACATGAATTATTGATGACATTCCTTATTTTGCTCATAAATTTCCAATTTATTTTCTCCACCTAAAAAACAAACGCGAACTCCAATTTCCTCTCCACCATCTTCTACCATCAGATTCTTTCCGTTAAAACGTTAAAACAATAACTTGACCAAAAAGGTCTAGATAATAGTCAAAAAAATAGTAATAATAACGTATCTTTCTTCCTATGTCTCATCTCAGCGATTACGACGAGGATATCTTTGTGATAATTTGCAAACCTGAAATGATCTGTAGTTTTTTTTCCCCCCTCTCAAATCGGTAAAGAATTTTCTGTGTAACTCCTTGACTAATAAAATTCAGCAAGACTCCATCTACTAAATTGTCTGGAAATTATACCAATTTTTAAAATGAGGCATATAGTTGCTATCCATTCTCTGATACTCTATATAATTATTACTAGTAGTTGGGGTTCCTTTTCCTTTAATGAATTAAAGTATCACATTTGTTAAGTTATAAATTCTTAAAATACAGTAAAATCATTTCCAAACTCTAACTCTTTTAGTGTTAAATTTTTTTTCTCCTATTTCTTAAAGCTTCTGCTCAACTTAGGAAATCAGCAAGATAAAATTTGAGCTTACAATTCATTCCAGGTTAACTTCACCCAATTATTCCAAGTTCAAAAATAATCAATGCATTAAAATAGCGAGTTCTCTTAAAACATTAAAACTTTAGTTAAGAATTTAGAGTTGTAATTATGATGGGGCGTTAAATTTAGTAATTTTACTTATTGAAGAAGGAATTAGCAATTTTTCATCACAAAGTATAGAATACAGGTTGAAATAGAATTAATTTTCCATATTTTGCTGTTTTTGCCAAACGGAAAAAAGCCTTACAAATCAGCCTGTTTTGGTTGGTATTAATGAAAACAAAGGCTTGAAATTCCACCGCTACAAACTTTGGAGATGTTAAACTAAATAGCGTTATGGGTGTCACTTTCTGAATTTCCTCACCTAGAAGTCCAAGTAAAAACAAAAGAGTTCATGGCAGGCCTCAAAGGAATGACTGAAGTTTAAAATCACTGATTTTTTTTTTTTCTTTAGGTATGTGAAATAGTTACTATTAAAAGTGAAATGTGAAGTTCAATTAACAATTCAGGTTAAAGGTTAAATGAATATTCTACCTACAACATCTCTCATCAAAGCACGAGTAGCCTGTACATTTAAAGCTATCCATGATACATTTAAACTTTTAAGTTTAGGTATAGAATCAGTACTAATTTAGGAACTCCATGGAAGTAGAAAGGAGTAAGTGGTTAACACTGGTAAAGAAACAATTCAAGTATTACCATTAAACCAATGCAAAATAAACATTCACTTATGATATACATACAAATAATTTTCATGCTGAATTGTACATCTGCCACTCTTTCACCTTGGGATTTAAACAAAATGTGACTCCCAATACATAAAATTTGTTTTCTAGAGCAGGAAATGGGGGTACCATATAGTTCATGAGTAGTATTTTAAGAACTGCAATATAATGGACCAAGAATTAAAACCGCACCAGGAAAGAGCATCTCATGCTAATTAAACATGGCAAGCTTAAAAATGTAAGCTTCTACAACATTCTGCACAGGGAGAGATGAGACTAGAAAACGGGGCTTGACAGATTAGCAGAATTCTGCCTCCATTATTTCTACAGTTCTATAACAAAAGAAAAAAGGGAAATGGAAAAGCAAAATAATGAAAAATGCAGCTGCTTTTATTTTAAAATAGAAAAGAAAAAGGTGAGACCTGACTATGGGAGCTGATATTGATTCAATCATCAAATGTTGCAATTACAATTTTAAATCACAAAAGCGGCAAAGGTACTGGAGCCACTTTTGGATGTATAGCTCTGGCCAGTAGTTCACTATTATGAACCAAACAAGACTCAGATTAAAAATAAACAACGCTCGGGGCGCCTGGGTGGCTTAGTCGGTTAAGCGTCTGACTTTCCGACTTTCGCTTAGGTCATGATCTTGCGGTTCATGGGTTCGAGCCCCGCATCGGGCTCTGTGCTGACTGCCAGCTCAGAGCCTGGAGCCTGTTTCAGTCTGTGACTCCCTCTCTCTCTGACCCTCCCCTGCTCACGCTGTCTCTCTCTCTCCTAGAAATAAATAAAAAACATTAAAAAATAAATAAATAAATAAACGCTTTAAAAAATAACCATATGTGAAAATAAGAGGGTAGTCGAATAAACCATGTAATCAAATTGTATCTAGCAGTTTCTTACTGTACTGCAAACACTGACTCCCTGCTTTTTTGAGGTCAAGTCTGAAACAAACAGGAATTCCCCTGAAGGAACTGAGGTAGGTAGTTGTCTATATGGTGACTATTAAGCCTTCTCCACTGAAAACACACTTCTCAGCCCTAATGCAAATGACACAACTGTGTGTTACAGGAAAAGACTTTATCTTCTGAACACGTAAGGGTCCAACACTGTTTATAATACTTCAAAACAAGGGCAATGAAATTGTAATGCAACAGTGTCAAGTGGAGAAAGGCACTGAAGAAAGAATTATTATCCCACTTTAAATCCTTTTCTCTCTTCTTGAAACTTTCCCCAAGCCTGATTAGGAAACAATTAGTCATTGCCCAATGCTTTAAAATACTGGCTTAAATTTAGTCTGAAATTTACCCTTATCATTCGGTAGATAAATGAAGATGTGCTCTGTGAGTAAACCAATCTACGCTTTAATTACCTTTGGTTATGAAGCTCCTAGACCAGAGACATCAACTCTCTTGCTCCCAAGTCACTTTCCCCTTCTAAATTCTGGATTCCTGGCCAGTGCAGGACACCACCAACAGAAGAGAAATGGCAAAGCTGATGCCGATCACTTGCCATCTTGACTTTTCTCTAAAGATCTGTATCTCTAATTTATCAGTGCATTTTTGGTTCCTTCACTAATAAGCCGAGGCCTACAGTGAACTGAAATAACCCAAGCCACCCCAGAGGTCTACAGTGTTCTGATGTCATCTAGCCACTTACAAGTTTATGTATGTATGTATGTGTATGTATATATAAACACACATACATGCATATACACATAAAATTAAGTCTCTGTAAAAAAAAGCCAAATTGTAAGAGTTAAAAGCTAAAAAAAAAAACCTGTGAGAATGTACTTAAAAATTCTGAAATGTTCATATATACCTGAAAGCTGAGATGGAAGATTATAATCTTTAATACATTAAGAAACACAATCACACCTAGGTACCCACAGCATAAGACTTTATTAATGAAAACTTACGGTAACTGCTACTGTACACTGTTTATACCTTGCACCTCCATGCAACGCTTTCTGACAATATTCCTCCAGAACACCCTTTAGGTCCCACATCGTACATGATGTTAGTTTTGGACCTCTAAATTTTGCCAGATTTTCTAGCAACTGTCCTAAGATTACAGAGAGTGGAAGAGGGAGGAAGACTCTGCTCCGGCAGAGTGGTGGCAGTAATATCTAGGACACAGGACAGAGGCCCTAACGGCCAAGTGGAGAGCAGGTAGGAGGCAGTACAAACTGGCAGCGAGCCAAGGTACCGTGTCAAAGGAGAACCCAGGACAGCATTCGGTCTGGACATGAAAGCCCACCTACTTTCTTTAGGCCCAGAGTTAAGTGAAGGACAGTGTAACGTCTACATAGAAAGATGAACATAAAAACTTTAAATCAAATTTTAGCAATTCAGGAGTCTCACTACTTGCTTTAGAAGATTCTGGTGTGATTTAGAGATCCTCCAATGTGGTTGTGAGTTACAGACATGAAAAAATCTTGTAAAGGCAGTTGAGATTCATTACAGTAGTTACCATGCTGCGGGCCACTGGGGAAAATGCTGTCAACAATGTGGACCCGACAGACAACACAAAGAAAATAATAAAATATGAAAAAGATGTAATTTTTGCTTTTATCTATGTCAGGATAATCAAAGATAATAACAGCTGAACAGTTAAAAACAACTGACAGAAAATGAAAAGTGATGAAAAATAAAACACAGACCAAAAGGTATTTTAGACATTCAAACTCAAATAGTCTTTAAAGAGAAAGAGCTACAACGTATTTACAGTAGCAAAGTTCCAGTACGTTCCAGTACTGCTTAGGTGTAACTGTTACATGCAAAATTAATTCTTCTCCTTTCTCCACTGCTTCTACCCCAGGCTCCTCCCAAGCAGCAAACTATATAGAATAACATTTAATTTCATATTC
>NW_024081034.1:390560-480335 GCF_003009895.1 Hyaena hyaena
TCTCTTTCCCGTTTATGTTGAAGCCAACCTCAATCAGGCTTTTGCCCCCACCAGGCCACAAAGATGTCAGCAAATGTATTCTCAAGTGTCACAAAGCAAGTTTTTTAGGCTTTGTGGGCCATATAGTCTCTGTCACAAACATTTTTTTGGCATGCAAAAACCATTCTTCAGTTGTGGGCTGTAAAAACAAAAACAAGGGGCGCCTCGGTGGCTCATCTGGTTAAGCATGTGACTTCGGCTCAGGTCACGATTTCAGTCTGTGAGTTCAAGCCCCACGTCAGTCAGCGCAGAGCCTGGAGCCTGCTTCGTATTCTGTGTCTCCCTCTCTCTCTGCCCCTCAGCTGTTCTCTCTCTCTCTCTCTCTCAAAAATAAAATAAAAACATAAAGAACAAAATTAAAAACAAACAAACAACAAAAAAAAACCAGGTCATGGTCGTCGGGTGGATTGGCCTGTGCCCCTTAGGGCCCAGCAATGCCACCAAATACCTCGGATGGCCAATTCCCAGCCCTTACCTTACTAGATCCATGAAGCACTGTTTGATTTACACTTTGATCATGCTTTCCTCCTTGACGCACTTACTTCACTTGCCTTCCAGGCCATCACTCACATCCTCCTGGATCTCCTACTACCTCACAGGTCACTCCTCTATAAGCCTTCTTTGCTAGTTCTTCAATATCCTGGCCTATTACACTGGAATGCCCCAAAGCTCCCAGTCCTGAGTTCTTTCCTCCATCTACTCCCACCCCATAGGGACTCTCACCCAGACTCACCCACCCCTCGAGTTGGGCCAGGCTAGCTTTATTCCTCCCTCTCACACTCCACTCTACCAGCTAATCCTACCAGTTCTACCTTCCAAATGAACCCAAAAGCTGACCGCTTCTAATGCTGCCATTGTGGGTCCAGTCACCACCATCTCTTAACCTGGATCACAGCAATAATCTCCAAATCGGTCACATCATCTCTACCTTTGCCTCCTTTAGTCTCTCCACAGAGTACCAGAGAGGACCTAGTTAAAACCTAAGTCAGATCATGCCATTCCTCCATTCTAAAACCCCCTACAGTTTCCCATTTAACTCCATAAAATCCAATACCCTTACAAACAATGGCCTACAAGGTTGAACATGACTTAGCCAGCCTGTTTCCAACTGGACCACACTTCCCTCCCCTCTCACTCTTTGCTCGCCCTGCTCAGCCATCCTCGCCACCTTGACTTACCTCAAAAAATGCAAAACACACGCCTATCACCTTAGGTCCTACCGCTCTTTGCCGCTCCTGAGACCTGGAACACTCTCACCGCAAATAACTTCAAGGTCACCTTGTAACTCTTGCAGGTAGGTGTTCATTCAAATGTCATCTTCCAGTGAAGCCCTCCCTGACCTTCCTATCTATCACTGTGAATCCTCTACCACCAATCTCTAGGGTGCCCCCGGTCTCCTTTCTAATACATGTTTTCAGAGAACTAATCATATCATTACCTAATACTCTCTATATAATGCTTATTTGTTTACTGCCTTTTTACCTGCATGAATGAAGGGATTTTTGTGTCTGGCGGGTGTATCCCCAGAACCTCGAATGGGACATGGACATAATAGGTGCTCAACATTTAAGAATAAATAAAACTATTAATCGTTCTAGAAAAGATGGTCCCGCCGAGAATAGTACTTCAAGAATAAACTTAAAAGTCTTTGAAAAATGAAGTTATTTTGGTTTTACCAATAGTATAAGGCTAACTAGCAAGAAGTCAAATATTTCTTACTAAGAAAAGTACAAGTAATTTGGCAATGTGTGTTGGCAACATTTTTTAGATCCTTACTCTTTGACCCTTCAGCTCCATTTTGAAACACACGCTCCATGGAAACCATCCAAAACACAGGAAAAATGATGTGCATAAATATTCAGAAGTAAAAACTTAGAAATTATAGGTCTAACAGTGAACTGAGTGAAATATAGCACATATCTTTGACAGAAATAATATTCATGAAATCCATTACTCTGTTTTGAAAACTTCAGTGACTCTACTTTGCCTTTAAGACAAATTAGGAAGAGCACCCGGGTAGCTGAGTTGGTTACGTGTCTGACTTCGGCTCAGGTCATGATCTTATGGCTCGTGGGCTAGAGCCCTGTGTCGGGCTCTGTGCTGTCAGCTCAGAGCCTGGAGCCGGCTTCAGACTCTGTCTGACTGTCTCTGTCTTTCTCTCTCTCTCTGCCCCTCCCCTGCTCATGGTCTATCTCAAAAATAAACATTAAAGGGGGGGGAAAAAAAAAAAAAAAGACAAATTAGGCAACTTCCTCTACCTTCCTCAGCCTCTATTTCACCATTCCCTCCTCATTATCTATACTCTAGGCACACTTTACCAGCCCCCTCCCCTCCCAAATTCTCCAATTCCTGGAAACTCTAACATCTTGGTTTATGTGTCCCCCTAGGTACTCTGACAGTGACAGCACTTTTCACCAAAGTCACACTTCAGAGTAATTTACAGTGCCTGCTTCTTTAATGGTCTTTTCCTCCCTTCACAGTGAATACCTAAAACGTATTCACTTAAGCATCTGATCTTAGGTAGGCAGTACATGTCGAAATGAACTATGGAAGCAGTGAGTTTTAGGGGGCTGTATGATCTATTTTCTCTACCTCTGGAAATTTCCAAGATTGTGTGTGTGTACGTGCGTGGGCATGCAAGCGTGTATAGAATTTTATAATGGAAAAGAGTATGCTCGTGTATATATGTATGTATATGTGTATGTATGTATATATATATATATACATACATACATATATATATGGAGTCAAAACGTAGCTAATAACATTATAGTGCTATGAAATGCTCATAAAAACAGTTCCTCAAACTCCTATTTCTTTTTCTCTCAAAATGCATAAAACCAAAAAGAAGAGAAGTAATATGTGAGAAGCCAACAAAGCAGCTGGTTCTTCTATTACCTGAGTGGAGTTAGATAGTTGGTTTTTCCACGGCTCCTCTGCGCTGCTGGTCAGGTTTGTGCGGTTATGAGGTAGAGTGAGTGCGTTTCGCTGCAGGTAAGGCACGTTTCCGTTACTTCCACTTCCTGTTATGTGATTATTGCCTATCAATATAGTGTCTGTACTCCCCAGCGTTCTTGATGTGCTACAGGGAACGTGGCCTGTAGAAAAGGGTCCGTTGGCCAAAGGTTGCCCAGGGCAGGCAGGGCGGACTCCAGGCTGAGAGACGCTAGGCACTCTGGTCACAGCGAGCTGCGGCTGCTGGCCAGAGACGGAGTTTGTAGGCAGTGATGAGTCAGCTGTTGGCCCGTTAGGAATCCCAGTAGATCGTACCTGTGCAACTCCTGTTTGTCTCATCTGTCAAAAAGCGAATGAAAAATGAATGCTCTTTGTGTGGGCCAGAAGGTAGAGAACCAAAATGCGAAGGTGTATCACCGGGTAATCGCTGATCTTACCCTAACATTTCATTTCTCTAGGCTGAAAAATACACACTTTTTAAAAAACAAGAAACTGTGTTTGTTCATACTTAGAGATTAGCTTCCTCAGAAAAGCAGAAATCTGTTTTATTTTTAAGAAACATCCCTTTAGTAATGGGGAAAAAAAAAAAAAGCAGCTGAAAATTAAGAAAACTGTGGAACTTACAGGTCTTTTTCCCAACCACAAAATGAGGGTTCTCCAATTTTCATTCTATTACATTTATATGCCAGATCCTACAAACTCAGCAAGTCCTAGAACCCCGTCTCGGTTTAGACAGCTTGTTAAGCATTAAATAATAGAAATAAACCCTCAGAACAGAGGCAAAACAGCATGTAAATAAGTAACAAAAGACCAAGTCTTGTGCTCAAAATTAAATTTATAGCTGTTTTTTCCCTAAAACTCTCTGTCCATTATTAGTATTTTAAGAAGCAAGATTACTAAATTCCACCACAAACTGGCAGAAAGAAGCAGGCATGACCATGCTCTAAAATGACGTTTCAGTCAATAAAAGTACTCAAAACGCTAACAAATCTTAGGGGAAAAAAAATGCTATACACACTTGGTGTTGTTGCATTAAGACAAACTGACTTTCCAGCTGTTCCAGCATCAGTTTCTGTGCTGGATTTAAGTTATTTCTATTTGCACGGAGCTGTTCCAAGTGCTAGAAGAAGAAGAAGAAAGGAGAATACAGTCAAAGACATATCTAAGAAACCAGCTCAAGCTCACTATTCTAGGCAACCTTGTCCTGAAATGACTGGACCAACTCGGAGCCGCTATCTAGTCAAAGATACTGATTCCTGACCAACAGCAACTAACCCTGAGATGAAGTCCTTTAAGAAGTTTGAGAAATTAAGAAATAAACATTCATTGGAAGAGGTTTACTGTAATGTGATATTTGAGACACACAGGCATAACGTTTTACTTATTACTACTCTATTTTTCAGTATCCACACAGAAAGTTCATTAAGCTCAGAAATGCATTATGACAAGTACACTCAAAGCATCACTGTTTCGAATAGGAAAAGTGTCAAGACGGCTTGACTCTCCAAAATTAGCGGCCTGCTTAAGGTGTGCATCTACATCAAGAAATGTGCTATGGCCATAAAAGAACAAAGAAGCTCTTTACATCCCGACAAGGAAAGGCCTACACAATACACTGTTAACAAGCAATATACGGAGCATTCTGCCATTTGTATACAAAAGGAGAAAATGAGTCACATGTCAGAGAAGGAGGATGCAGGTCTGCTTCCTTGTACAGGCCTGACATGTCTCAGGAAAGACAGGTAAACTGGTAACCCTGGCTGGCTGTTAGAAGGAGAACTAAGTGAGTAGGAGCAGAAGCTAAAAGCTCAGCGGGCAGGGATTTACTCTGTGGAGCCTACAACCATACGGATGCGGTGTGAACTATGTGAATGTTGCCTGTTTAAAAATAAAACCAAAAATAAGTGAAAATCAGGACTAATGATCCCATTACTCTGATAAACGTGGGTTTGTTTTACTTATAGTGCATTTGACTGGATTTACTGCCACTCAACTTTAAGAATTAATACTTAAAAATGTAAAGCTTACTTCTTCTACTCCTTTTCAAGAGGCAAAACAATGTGTCAGAAGCGCTACCTTACATACCTGTAATTTCTGTGGTGTCAAACACCATGAATGAGCTTGCTGCTGTACTGGAGGATGTGACACTGCATGGCCACTACTCCAATTATCAGAAGTATTCTGAGGAAGAGTGATAAAAGAAAATTAAAGAATATTTGGTTAAATCCACAGAGTTAACAACAGTGACTAATGAAGGCCAAATGACTATGAATTGGAATATTTACATATAAAGAATTGTTATGACATTAAATTCTTTTAAAAATAATTTTACATGCATAATAAATTTGGGAAATTATAAATTCAAAAAAATATTGATTCTTTAATCAGCCACCCAAAAAGGCCCACCCCTAAGCTATGGCCCAAATGGCTAACCTAAACACCACGCTGTCCACTAGATCCAGCAATAAATTTATCTCAATGTCAGTAGAAAGTGATGATGAAAAGTGTGTTGAGATCTTAACGGCAGGGAGATGAATAAAATGATTTGATGAATGCAAATTGAACCCTACTTTCTGTATTTAATATGATGCTAAGAATTTGGGATGGAAAAACTCAAACCTTTCACTCTTTTGATGTCCACAGATTTAAAATACAGGACAGGAGATAGTCAAACTGCACAAGTTCAGGGCAGTTGGGAGATTCCTTTTTGACTGTGATTTTCTATTTCTCTAAAATATATACCTTTGTTGGACTAGATGTTCTTTTCCTCTTGGCAGGACTGGACAGGTCATCTACTTGGCTAGAAGGAATCATGTGTAGTGGCAAGGATTGCTGTGAAATTGGTGTTTGACTGAGGGCTAATACAGGTTCAGTATTTGGATGATGAGGTTTACATGCCTAAGAATCACAGAAGGAAGACAAAAATAGGGTTCTATATATTCTTAGTTCATTCCTTCAAATTATAAAACTTTACAAACTGCATACTTTTCAAAGCTATGTGGACATCGCTGATGGCAATTATTGAAAATCAAAATCAAATGAATCATCAATGGAGGAATGTGTACCTTCCTTTGAAAAACTGCTTTCGAAATTAAACAAACCACTGCAGCATTATTTTAAGAAATCTCCTTCAAAATCATGAAAATGCACAAAGGTTCTAAACTGGCACCCCAAAATTGCTTCCCGTATCAGAGGGAGTTTTGTTTCGATCTAGATTCCCTTCACAATTAAATCCAAAGGCTTTGTCATTAATAAAAGCCTCCTGTACTTAGTAAAATATGCTTGACCACTACAGATTGAAAAGAACCCTTAAAGCTGGGCACCTGCAGAACATAACCCAACTTCTCACCTGCTGTGCTGTGTTCATGGCACCCTGCCTGGAGGTAAGCTCTGCGGGGATTGGTAGGCTCCACGCCTCCTCAATACTAGGAAGTAATTTAGTTTTATTCTGTAGACTACCTTGTGGAAGGTTACACAACTGAGCCTAGGAAAAATTATGTAAAAAGCAAATTTAACACAAGCCTACTTGAGTAAGAGCAAGTCCACTAAATCTTCCTAAATGCTATAACTAATTGTTTTTAAAAGAAAATAGATTCTTAATTTGGGGTTTCAGAAAGATACTAAGTATAAAGAGGGTAACCGGAACATAGACCTTTGTGAGAATTCAAACAAAGCTGAGCTCTGTTTTCAAAGTTCTCATAGCTGTCTTCTCATGAAACTCCAAGCAAGAGTGAAAGACAGTGTTTGTGTTCTTTTCTCTAAAATGCTATGACAACTTAAAAATGTAGACAGTACGTAGGAAAAAATTATGTAAATTAATATACATCAACAGTAAATGTGCAAAAGAGCATCTTTTAAAATACTGCATATCTTACTTAAAATGAAAAGTAAAATAATATTACAAGCTATGGTATGTTTACAAAATATGGAAACAAATTATAGACAGCAAAACACAACTAGACAAACTTTCCAGCCACCCGCCTCCTGCCTGAGTGTCATGGGGAAACATGTGCCTTTAAAAAACTGTTTTTTAAAAGTTTTACCTGTAAATACTTAATTCGTGCTGCAAGTGCAGAGGTATTACTACAACTTTTGCTTCTGGTTGCATTTAAGTAGCATTTAATGGCATCCTGAGGCTGGTTGCAGGATTCGTAGAGTGTGCCTAGGTCCATCCAGGCTGCGGCATGGCCATGGTCCAATTGCACAGCACAAATATAAGCCTGTAAAGCATCCATAGGCTGATTTTGTTGCTGATATAGCACGCTAGAAAGAGAAATTAAGGGGGGAAAAAGGGGGTCAACTAAGAAGAACGACTCAGCTTCACCAAGCATATTATATGTGATATACAACTGTCATGTATCAAGTGTAATACCATTATTTGTATATAAAGTCTTACCCTATTGAACACCATGTATCTGCACTTGCTTCTGATTTATCAATAGACTGCCTGTAAGATATAAAGGCATCCTGAACTTTCCCAATACTTGAATAGCACCTGAGAGGGGAGGGGGAAAAAAAATCCAGACAATTCCATTAATACTGATTAATTCATTTGCTAAAAAAAAGGAGTACATATATCAAAGGAAATTAAAAGTCCAAATGAGCGAACATATTTCTGTGAATGTGTGTGTGCAGATGCGTATATATAATTATAATGTACATTATAATTAACCATTCAATAAACTATACAAGCATGCTGCATTAATGAACAATACTAAAATAACTAAAGGCCATATTACTTCACTATTATATTGAGAGCTGAAAGTGTACACACGCGCGCACACATGCACTTGCCACTCCACTTATATAGCTTGATCTATTTATATAGCTTACATACAGGAAGAATATAGACCTAAAAACCAAGAAAACCATTCTATTCTGGTAAGACTTAATGAATCAGGTTCTAATTCTCCTTTCCTAAATAATAACCTTGAGGTCAACCATTCTGTAATTTGTAAAGAATACAAACATTAAGACCCAGGTAATATCAAGCTAACTATCAAAAACAGTACAGTAAGGCGAGTGAGAGATTTCACGACACGTAAGGTTTCAAGGACCTGTTCTGTTTTGTTTAATGTTTATTTATTTTCTGAGAGAGAGAAAGAGTGCGCGAGCGAGTGAGCCTGAGTAGGAGAGGGGCAGAGAGAGAGGGAGACACAGAATCTGAAGCAGGCTCCAGGCTCTGAACTGTCAGCACAGAGCCCGACGCGGGGCTCCAACTCACAGACTCCAAAGTCATGACCTGAGCTGACATCGGACGCTTAACCGACTGAGCCACCCAGGCGCCCTCGCTCCTTTTTTCTTAAAATTTTTAAAACGTTTATTTACTTATTTATTTATTTTGAGAGAGAGAGAGAGGGGAACCTGTTATCTTCTTAATGCAGATATATCTGATGGATACACAGAACAGCAGCTGAAATTATAAATACAGAAATTATCTTCTTAGTGCTTGGTGCTAAGGAAAAAAGAAGAAACAAAACCCAGTCCCTGCCTTCAAGGAGCTTACAATTTAGTTGAGGACTGAAGACACATTACAAATGTCATGATGCCAAATCAACTGTCTGGCACAGACAAGAACTGGTTTGAGAATTTAAGGTAGAAGACACCACAATACACACTACAGGACTTAGGAAAAGCAAGAAAGGAAGCATAACACTAAGGAATCTGAATAGGTATAGAGGCATATTGTTTAGATCAGTAATTCCCAATTATCAGCCAGTATATAGCAATTTGGCCATGAAAACAAAATAGACACACAGCAACATATACTTACATATACAAGTTTTCCATTAATACTTATACTGTAACTGACTTATTTTGAAATACTACTGGCTAACTAAATGGCAAAAAAATCTTAAATGTTTTTACTATATTTAGATCCTCATAATTATTCTTTGAAATTTTACTGACTCATGTAATCCAAAAGTCTGGGAACCCCTGATTCAGACAGAGAAGATGAAAGAGGGCATTTCAAAATGTTGTTTGAACAGTACGAGCAAAACTTAATGCATATAAGATAGCACAAAGAGGAGAGAATTATAAATCCAGCCCGAGGTTACCCTGAAGTTTTTGTCTCACAAGGGAAATGGCACCATGAAAGCACCTTTTAGGAATATTAATCTGCTAGCAAGGTGTAGAGATAAACAAAGAAAAATAACTGATGGACAGTAAAATAGAAGGCAGCTATATTCACTGGCTTGGAACAGGCCAAAATGGGGGGGGGGGGGGGATAACGAAAGTAGAAAGAAAGAAAAAGAAAGGAGAAATAATAAACCAAAGATATGTCAGGACTTTGTGACTGACTGATTAGATATTCATGAGGGGATAGCAGGGAGGCTATAACTTAGATTTTAAGCCTGACCAAAGAGAGTTAAAAAAGAAATGGTGACATCATTAGCAAAAATAAAAGGAGAAGAGCTGGTCTGGAAAAGAATATGATGAATGAGCTTTGAAATATGCATACTTTGACGGGAGATGAGAACAGTAAAACGGATAATGTTAGGTAAAGAATAGGAGATGTGGTCCTGAAATTTAATACCTTGAAATGGAGAAAATCTAGATTTGAAATTCATCCATATAGAAGAGAGGGTTTAAGAATATAGGACACCTACAAGGGAGAGGTAAAAATAAGCCTAAGGAATCACTAATCTTGTGGATTGAGCAATAAGAAAAGTCAGTGACTGAGATAGAGAAGGCAATGTCAGAGAGCACCTGCAAACTTTTACAAAGTGTGTTAGTAACTTCGGACAATGCCAAGTAGGGACAGACACCACAAAGAAAGGGAAGGCTTAACAGATAGTAGAAAATACGTTCTGTTTGTTGTTGTTAAATCAAAGCCCAATCTCAGGATTTATAGACAAATCTACCTAACCACTGGTAGGAATAAGCAGTAATTCCCAAAACCAATGTTTTCACATTCCATTCCTACAAAGTGAAAGTAGGAAACCAGTGTGCCCAAATACAGATGTCCCAGTCCAACCACCAACCACTTTCCCTCTAATAAAACTTAACAAAGTTCTCCTGAGATAGCCTTGTGTCTTTGAAAAAGCAATGAGTGAACCTAGGCTCTAGTTCCTGTTCTGATTTAGTTACCTGGGTGACTGTAACCTTAGATAAACCATTTCACTCCTCTGAACTCACTTTCTACATCTGTAAAATGACAGGGTTTACAGAGTAAAGCAGGTGACCTCCCTGATCCCTCCTAGTTCTAAGACTCTACAGTTATGTGATACTGCCAGTACTACTATAAGAGCATTACCACATTACACTTTTATTATGATATACACATGCCAAATGACATCTTCAACACAGACCTGAATGCGAAGATAAGTAATAAAAAGCCTTAGAAATATTAGGGTCATCAAATCCCAAAGCTGCTTACTGACAATTGAGGGCTTCATTCAGAGCTTTAATAACTTTATGGAAATTTTTTTAATGTTTATTCACTTTTGAGAGAGAGAGAGAGAGAGAGAGATGGAGCGCAAGTAGGGGAGGGGCAGAGAGAGGGGGAGATATAGAATCTGAAGCAGGTTCCAGGCTCTGAGCTGTCAGCACAGAGCCCTACAGGGGCTCGAACCCACGAACCATGAGATCGTGACCTGAGCCGAAGTTAGGCGCTTAACCGACTGAACCACCCCCAGGCGCCCTGGAGCTTTAATAACTTCTTCTTCTTTTTTTTTTTTTTTTTTTTTTACAAATAGTTTATTGTCAAATTAGTTTCCACATAACACTCAGTGCTCATCCCCACAAGTGCCCTCCTCCATGCCTATCCCCCCCTCCCCCCCACATCCATCAGTCCTCAGTTTTTGTCAGCATTCAAGAGTCTCTCATGGTTTGCCTCTCTCCCTTTCCCCCACCATTTCCGCCCTTTTTCTCCCCCTTGTTCCTCCATCAAGTTCCTCCTAATCCTCCTATACGTGCAAACATATGATATTTGTCCTTCTCTGCCTGACTTATTTCGCTCAGCATAACACCCTCAAGGTCCATCCATGTTGCTACACATGGCCAGATTTCATGGTTTCTCATTGCCATGGAGTATTCCATGGTATAGATAAACCACATCTTCTTGATCCATTCATCTGTTGATGGACACTTAGGCTCTTTCCATGTTTTAGCTATTGCGGAGAGTGCTGCTATGAACATTGGGGTACATGTAGCTTTAATAACTTCTTAAAGATTTTCTCACAACAAAACAGATTGGAAGCAACACATTAGAAGGCAGTGAAAGGAGGTCAAAAAACATAATTTTAAAAAGTCTAAAATAATTGTCAAATTATGTTTTTAAGAATAAAAAATAATGAACAACGGGCACCCAGTGGCGCGGTTGTTAAGCATCTGACTTCAGCTCAGGACCTCACAGTTCATGAGCCTGAGCCCCACATCGGGTGAGCCCCATTTCTCTCTCTCTCTGCCCCTCCTGGGATACTATCTTTCCCTCTGCCCCTCGCTCACTTGTACCCTTTCTCTCTCTCTTTCTCTCTCAACAAACAAACACACAAATAAATGACATCTAACATGATAATCTTGAACTCCAAAACAAGTTAAACTGTGCTAGGCATTCTTTCTTTGGGAAATAAGTAAGGCATGTTGTGTATTTGGAAAATTTTACTTGAAAAGATTCAAAGAAAAGCATCTCAGTGGCTTAACATGTAAAATCAGTGAATTTAAAAAAAAAAAAAAAAAAACCCTCCTGTGGAATACTGCTCACTGAGGTGAAAATTACAGCCTTACTAAAACAGAATCTTAGATGTTCCGATGCCTAGGATTCTTTTTTTTTTTTTTTTTAAAGTAAGATATCAGTGCTATCGTATCATATTAAACTACTATGCTTTATCTCAGGTTTAAAGGAAAATAACTGCTAGTACACATGCCTTTTAACCTGTATGAAAAGAAATGTCCGTATGTAACCGCTAACCCGAGAGATGAAGACCAGGCAGGCCCCACTTCCCGGCACCAGCCCTCCTGTCCGGTCCGTGTACGAAGTGTCCCGCTGTGCAACACTGACCAGCGGCAATGGCGCTGGCCCGGAAGGCAAACAGCGTTCAGTTAGCTCTTTTACTCTGTGTACCAAACAGCCACTCTGTGGCAATATACAAAGATGGCAAGTTCTGGTCTCTGGCCCCAAACATCTTCCGGGAAAGAGAAAGACAAAGTTTGGACTCTTAAGCTTTACCAGGGAGCAACCCAATTAGATGATTTTATAGACTTGGAAGGTATTAGAAAATTTCTCCTAAAAAGAGGTACTTTCCTTGCCAACCCTTGTGGTACATTATTAATGACTAATCAAACATCTCTTAAAAAAAAAAAAAAAAAAAAAAAACCTTAATGTTACTCCATCTCATACAAACACACTTTGCTAAATTTAAAGGAAAAGTGAAACCATACAAAATACTAAAACTTAATGGGATTACGTGGCAAATTCATTCAAAGAGTTTAAAATTAAAGCCAAATAGAATAATTTCAAAAGAAATCATAAAATTGAAACCTTTAGGGTAAGAAGACACCTAACAGATAATCTAAAACGAGGGTTTCTCAACCTCAGCACTACCAACATTTTGGGTCAGTTAATCTTTTGTCGGAGAGGTTGTCCCACTAGATTGCTTGCGGCGCTCCCCACGGTTGTAATCTAACCAAGTGTCTCCAGACATTATAAAATGTCCCTTATGGGACAAAACAGCCCCTAATGAAAACCACTGACCTAATATAATTCTCTTATTTAAAAGGTTAAAAGAAATCGGAAGCATCAAAAAGTTGTAACGTGTATCATTCATGATTCTACAGTAGCCTAGCCAAGACCTGAATCTAGTCTCCCAGCTGCTAGTCCATGGATCTTTCCACCATGCTGCAAAAGCTAAAACCAGTTAGGAACCAAAATACAATCTAACAATGGTCCAAAAATATAATCTGATACATATACCCAAGGTATATTTCAGATAACCAATGAGCACAATTTAGGCATTTTAAAGTACAGAGAAAAGTTTAGAGACTTGCAGAACACTATTTTCATTATTATGTCACTTCTCCTTTCCAACAAATCCAATAATAATGTATCCACTTTCTCACTGTGAGATTTCAAGTAGAACTGATTTGAGACCTACTATTAATCAAATATGTCCATTCTAATGTATGTATCATTAATCAAAATTACAAATAGCCAGGTTCCATTGGCTACCGGTGGTCACCAGGCAAAATGAAAAATTAATTCTGTTCTATTTAACAGGCATATAAAAAAAAAAATACCAGAAATCAGAAGGAAAGGCATTTTGGTACTAGAATGAAGAATTACTATGCGATAAGTCTTTTTAAAAACCAGCAATAATTCAAGTCAAATGAAAACCAACAAGCAAAGTAAGAAATGTCCCGGCAGACCAGATTATGCAGAGAAAACTACTGCACTCAGAAACTTTAACTTTCCAGCAATCTTTGTGATAATATATCGAGAGAGGGAAATATACTAATCAGGTTATAAATATAAACAAACATTTTAGCTCAGAATTCCAATCTCTTAGCTGGAATACACAAGAGCAGAATGTCAGCGTCTGAGAAGTCTCACCTTCCGAGGAAATACCAGGACTGGCCAGAATTAGGGTCTGCTTCCAAGGACTTCTGGAGATACTGAATAGCATAGCTTTCCTTGGTGGCTTTATCTCCCAGAAGATCCACAGTGTGATGCATCCAACCTACAGTAAATGATGAACAATATTTACCTACATGACTTCATTGTTCTTCGGTTTTTATGAATACCAAACAGAAAACACATAAATAAAAATACTCTTTTTTTTCCCCAATTTATTCATTTAGTTTGGCATACACATCCCCAAAATTTAGAACTGCCAATTCTGACCATAAGGAAGTCTGTTTCTCATGGGAGGTACAGTTCAACCTATAAAGAACTTTATTCCAGAGAAACCAAAATGATTTTAAGCACTGACTTAACACTTAGATTACAAACTACAGTTCCTCTTTTCTAATTTTGGTATTTGAAAACATTCCAAGTTATGAAACAAAGAATATAAAAATGTTCAATCCTATTCACTGCTCCATGTAAAATTTTATGTGCATTTTAAGACTCTCGAAGACAGTCTATTAACCCATTGCTTATTTCCAAGGAGTAAATATGAGACTATTTAATCAATGATAGCTCGGAGTATAACACACACATATAACCCTACCTCACTGGGAATGGCCACATATATTAACAACTTATCTAAAATAAAAACTGTAAAGCGTTTGACAATTGCTTAAAAATAAAACCCAAGTCTAAGTATATTCAAATGGTGCAAATAAGAATGGTATAAAATGGATACCACAAATGTTTAACAAATAAATTTAAATAGTGCATAATCTCAAAAAGTTGAATACACAGAAGCAGAGAGTAGAAGGATGGTTGCCAGGAAAGGGGAGGTAGGGGAAATGGGGAGAAACTGGTCCAAGGGTACAAGTTACACTTATGCAGAATGAGTGAGTCGAGAGAGTAATGCAGAATGACTATAGTTAATAAAACCATACTACCTAACAGAAAATTGCTAAGAGAGTATGTTTCAGGTGCTCCCACCGCACACAGATAGTAACTATGTGAGGAGATGGAGATGCTGATTAGCTTCACAATACTAATCATTTCATGATGTATACCAGATCATGTTGTACACCTTAAATGTGCACACTTTTATTAAATAAATAAATAGCTATGTGAGCAATCAAAAGACTGGATCATGCAATACTGTATTCCAAAACCTTTAAGATAGCACAGGACTAATTTGGTTTAATTTGCTGGGGAGATCATACTTCAGCTGTGGATCATTTCAAGTGCACAAAATCAGCTTTGTTCTTTGCGTATAGTCCATATTATACATAACAAATAAGGACCCTTATTTTCTGACATGTATTATAGTTGCTGTGCTCCAAAATGTATTTCAAGGAGACTGCATGACTATGTTTTATGGAAATACATGTCAATAACACATATACTTTGATTCACCTGTTCCTCTTATCTCCCGCTATTACTAGTAAGAATGGAACCTAGAGAAACAAGCTCTAAAAGGAGCTGCTCAAGCAGCAGTGACAAGCAAGGAGGAAGGATTGATATGCAGGCATAAATTAGACTTAATTAGGAGAAGTGTTTTTCCTTTCAACAGCATGAAACGTTTATTAGACTTCTATACTCTGAAATAGGGTAAGCCAATGCCAAAGACAACAAGTGATTCAGACATAACTGAACCAAAACTATTTCAATTTATTTCTTAAATTTAAAAGCTGTGTGAATTTTTACTACTGATGCATTCCTCACTGCACAAAAACTTAATTATCAATAGTGTGGATTAAAAAAACAGTTCATATTCAAATATGAGCTGAATGAGTAAGCTGTCTTATGCTAAAGGCATCACTTTGTTCTTTTTACTTAAGAAATGACACAAAATCGTTCTTTACTATACTAATAAATTTGTTTTAATTTGAAGATATAAATACACACTATTCAAACACACTCTGTAAACTTATTAAAAACCAATATTCAAAAAGCTCTACAATCCCTAAAAGTATGGATAACTCAAGTAAAATTCTAACCAGAGATTAAATTTAAAACAAACCTAAAAACAAAGTTTTATATTAAGGTAATGTGTTTATTTTATATAATCATATGATCCACATCAATATCATGAAGATCAGTTATAAAATCTAGGCTTAAATAATTTGAGGGGCGCCTGCGTAGCTCAGTTGGTTGAGTGTCCGACTTCAGCTCAGGTCATGATCTCACGGTTTGTGAGTTCGAGCCCTGCGTTGTGCTCTGTGCTGATGGCTCAGAGTCTGGAGCCTGATTCAGGTTCTGTGTGTTCCTCTCTCTGCCCCTCCCCCACTCACTCTGTCTCTCTCAAAAATAAGAAACGTTAAAAATTTAAAAACATAATAAATAATTTTAAAATTAGGTAAAAATAGTACAAAAACACTCATATTACTTACTACGATGTCGGTTAAAAATTAAGAATTATTTGCGCAGACCAAAACAAATAAACAAAAGCTGGGGGTGGGGGAGATGACCCAAACACTAAAGACAGCTAAGAAACACGACTCAATAACAAAGCAGCAAAATTAAATGTGGAGAACTCAATCACGGTCTTCTTGGTCAGAGTGACACATTACATCCAAATGGCTACATTTATTCAACATGAGAAAAGAACCACATGTGTACAAAAACTATACCATTAGATGTTGCACAACTTTTAGATGAAACGTTTTAGTTAATATTATCGACAGGTCTAAAAAAGCAAGCTCATCAACCACTAAGTGATTTTAGACAAATCCCTTAACCTCATTCGGTGCTAAGCACATCAGGCACAAAGGAAGTACTCAATCCCCCTCACCCATGGGTTAAGTACTAGAGAATAATTCTAAGAAAGTAAAAAGACTAGCTGCACTGAAGAACGTCATGAGATGGACTGTGAGAGGGACAATGCTTGGCTGAAAGGGGAAATATGCCGGGTTCAGGTTAATTCTACCATCTCTGGGTAAAGGAAGGAAAGAGCAGAGAATACATGAGCCACAGAGCTGCCACCTCTGACATGTAAAAATCACAAAGAGAAATATGTATAGTACACTATTACATACCTAACTGTTGTAAGACAGTTGCCTTTACTTGTGCGGAAAGGTTTTCCGTCTGCAAAAGTTGTTCATAAGCTTCCTTTGCAGAATGATACTTCCTCTAAAAAGCAGAAAAAAGGGATTTAAAGAAAAATAAAAGCATTATCTTTAAAGAATTTGCTCACATATTAAGATTTACTATATAATACCGATACTTTAGCCTATTTCTTAAGCCAACCGCAAGAAAACAGGCTAGCGCCATTACCGAGTGTTCCTTTAACACCGGAGAGTTGTGGGCAGGCCAGGTTTCAGAGTAATTAACACCAGTAAGACATTCAATACGATAAAGTATTAAAAAGGCCCTTTTAAGAATCAGCCAAATCTCAATTGTTAAAATAATCTCAACTTATTTAATAACAGGTAATTTCAACTTTATTTAGGAGAACTGATGAAGCAAGTTAAGTATTTGACCTCCAAGTGCATGACCTGCCCAGAGACACCAACTTCCCAGGCAAATTATTAAAAACAGAGCATATGCCAAAAATGCTTTAAAAAAATCTAAGTGCAAAAGCAGTTAAAATCCAAGTTGATAGTTACTGGTATATATATCCTATGAAAAAATTTATGATTTTAAAGATCCGAAACCTCCCATAGTCTAACAATGTTCACAACGTTTAAGGTTCCATTAGCAAATTTCTAAATAAAACCACTTATGCACAGTCCTCTCTTCAAAAAGCACGAGTGTGCCCGAAACCCATTACTGCTACCGTCATAGAGCTTAGGACAACTCCTCCAAGAAAAATGGGAGGGAAGAAAAAAGGGATAAGCCAACAAAAGAGAATCTCATAAATATGACCTTTAAAACATACTCAGCAGAACAATGATTTGAAGTGGCTTTTATTCATTATCAGCAATACTACACAGCTGCCTGAGCAAACAAATTCTCAAAAACAACAACAAAACACGGAGGTAGAAATACGAAAGTAGCTGTACAAGCCTTAGGCAAATCACTTAAAGATTCAACATCAATAAAACAAAGTTAATACTGGCATTGTTCTAAGGATCAAATGAGATACGCAAAGAACTGCGGAAACAAGGAGCTATGTGAGTACCGTATGTCAACACAGGAAAGATCTGAAAGCATTGGCCACTGAGATAAACTTTTATTTATCCATTAAATTAGTTCCCCCCTAAATATTAATCTGATCTCAAAAAGTCATTTAGACAATACAAGGACCAAGTTATTCCTTCAAATGGTATGCTAAAACATACTTCCAAACACTAACAACAACAACAAAAACCACAACATACTTAAAAAGTTGGTTGCATCATACTGAGAAACAAAGTTGGATTTCTACCTCATATCATAAACTGGCAGAGAAGTATATAAGAGAAAAAAACTGTAGGAGAATATTTCCTTGAGACCATAAAGAACTTACCTGACATGGCCAAAACAACACACATCATAAGGAAAAGAAAAGATCTGATCTGAAGAACATAGCAGAAAATCAGGCAATGGACACAGAAATCAACACAGAACAGGTGAAAAACACGTGAATAAGTGTGTATCTCTAGAAATGCAAGTTTAAACGAGATACCACCATTTACCCATCAGACTGGCAAACATAAGGACGTTGGGTAAATCCAAAGTTGGGGGTGTGCGTGTGTGCCCAGCTGGAAGCAGATTCACGCATGAGACCGGTTGTGCAAACTGGTATGCAAATACACTACAGTCCAGCAGGCTTACCCTTGGGACAAAGATGCCAAAGAAACCTTTCCGCAGGTAATGTTCTAAATGGTACTGTTTCATAGTATCAGGAACTGAGGGACAACCTAGGTCCATGTCGCCAGGGAGTGAAAACATAAAATACGACAGATGCTTACACTAGAACATTAAGTAGTAATTATATATGGCGTATGAAAAGCAAGATGAGTTTCTCTTTAAAGATGTTTAGTAAAGTCTTGCCTCTGGTGATGCTGGAGTAGTTCTTTCACAGACAGCTTTAAGTTCTGGATAAAACAATAGTCAGCTATCAGAAAGCCTAGAGAGAAACCAAACTCGGGCTGAAACCAGAGAGATTGACACTTAGAAAAAGGGCATGGCACTGGATGAGTGCCACTATCTCTTACTAGGATTTCCATCTGAAGGAAGGCCCTAATTGGTACCTTAGCTAGAAGGCAGAAAGAAATTGGCCATCTTAGTAGTCCGAAAAATCAGAGGAGACACTTGGAAGCTATCACCAAAGCGGGAAGCGAGAGGAGAAATCCTAGGAAGGAGAGAGTGAAAGAAAGAGAACACTGAATTCTGCAGTTACACCCTGCCCAACTCTCTTGCTGACTGCTAAATATGCATGAACACAGCAGATGTCCAGCAGCCTGAAAGAACCAGAGACTTCCGCCACTGGCCACTACAGCAGTGACCAAGTTTAGAGTGTGATCTGAGCACGATTAACTGGCTAATAAAAAACAAAAACATCAATTTTCAGAAAACTATAACAAGGTCACTCCATAATGTATTATTCGGGATATCCAGGATAAAATTACCAGACTTCTGAAGAATCAGGAAAATTTTTATCCATGTTCAAAAGAAAATAAATAAAAACATTTTAAAAATTTAAAAAAAAAAAAAAAAGGAAATTACTGAAAACCAGCCATGACATTACTCAGATGATGAAATTTGCAAATACTTTTAAAGCAGCTATTTTAACAATATTTTAACAATGTTCACAGATAATAAGGAAAATATAACCATTAATGCCTGAATAGGCAGGAAATTAGAGCACAGAAAAAAACAAAAAGAAATCCTAACACTGAAAAATATCCGAAATTAAACAAAAAAAATCACTGGATAGATTGAATAGCAGATTGGAGACTTTGTACATGATGTAATTGGAGTTCAAGAAGACAGGAATAGGGTAGAAAAGACAGGATATAATAATGGCTGAGAGCTTTCCAGAACTGATGAGACATCAAATACTATATCCAAAAGACTAAGAAAATCATAAGTGGTATAAATAAGAAAAAAAAATAATCCCTGGGCTTCTTATAAATAAGAAGAAAAAATTCAGAGTCAAATTTTTAAAACCCAAATGGGAAGAAAACTTTGAAAACAGCAGGAAAAAAACAATAAACACAAAAGATACGACAAAAACGACAGCCAAATTAAATACAATGGACCAGACATTCCAAACAAACATGTCCAGAAAAGATTTAGAAAAGAGTAAAAAATATGCTATTAAGAGATGGACTTTACATATAAAGACACAAGAAGGTTGAAATAAAAAGATGAAAAAGGTACCACGCAAACACTAAGCATTAGAAAGCTGAAGTGACCAAATTCAGATCAAAGCAGGCTTCAAGGCAAATATTATGGCCAGAGATAAAAAAGAATAGTTCATAATGATAAAGGACTAATACATCAGGATGATGTAACGATAACAGCTTCAAAATACATGAAAAGACTGACAGAAGTAACAATAATAAAATACTACTGACTATATAATGTATTCTAATTTCATCAACTTTCCCATTACTGTCCTTTTCCTGGCCCAAAATATAATCCAAGACCCCATACTATGTTCAGGTAGCATGTCTCCTCGCTGTCCTCCCATCTGGGACAGATCCTCTGTTTTTGATTTTCAGTACCTTAACACTTACAAAAGGTACTAGCTAGTTAGTTACTTTGAAGAATGTCCCTTTGAAATCAGTACGTACCTTGTGAAAAGACAATCATCATTCCTCATTCACTAATTAACTGAAATTCTACAATAAAAAGTGTCCCGGGGCACCTGGGTGGCTCAGTCAGTTAAGTGCTGGACTTTGGCTCAGGTCACGATCTCCAGGTTCATGAGTTCGAGCAATGCTGACAGCTCAGAGCCTGGGGCCTGCTTCGGATCCTGTATCTTCTTGTCTCTCTGCCCCTCCCCCGTTCGCGCTTTCCCTCACCCACTGTCTCAAAATTAAACATAAAAAAAAAAGTGTCCCTCTTTTTCCATTTATTTTCAACTTCTATTTCTAAATACAAATGAAATCAAATATACATAAACAAATTCATTTACTTCCATTTATATAGAATTATTCACTTTAGCATGAACTAATATATTTTATTCTATATCCTGTATCTCATTATTATAATTAGTTTATAAACTTGTATCAGATTTGCTGATTAGGAACCCCATCCCCTTAAGTTGACTCCTGTGCTCTTTCCACACGCCCCCATCATTTTTGGAGCATGTCCTTACTTTTTGCCACCATAAAACATTTCTAGAGCTCATCTTGTAATTTCTTTGCCTAAACCCTGGAATTGTCCACTTCTCCCCAAGAATCTCTGGCTCCTTTTATTTAAGAATAATATTTAGAAACAAAGATCTGGGTGTTACTGTAGTCACACTAAGATGGGTCATTTCCTCCATGCCTCCACAGCAGGTAGAACTAGAAAATATATTTATGTACACACGCGCGCGCCTGCATTTCTATCCAACTATCTATACTCATCAATAACCATATAGTCATACTGTTACCTCCGATTACAACCTAACACCAGAGTTCAGTCTTGCCTTTCCTCTCCTTATTTGTAAGTTCTGACAGTAAAAAAACTGGCTCTCGTTATCCACATTATGTTTACTTATTCCTAATATTTACATAAAAGTGTTACAGAACTCCTAATGCATACCACTGTGAGAAAGTAATTGTGGTACGGGATTTGTTTACAGCTCCTGTCTCCAGCTTTACACTACAGTCAAAATACTATTCTCTAAAGTTACTTAGGTTAGGTCTTTTCATCTCCACCCCCTTCACTAAACTTGTGCTATTCATTAGTTAGTCTTATTTGCTTCTGCCTGCATCCTATTTTGGGCTAACTCACATCTGGTTGGTCTCAATTATTCGACTAATTTTGGGGTATGAGAAACATCACCAGGTTCTAAGAGTTAGAGCTATATAAAAAGTACATACTTGAGAAGTTCCACTTCCTCCTCATCTCTACTACCCCATTCACAACCACTTCCAGTAGGTAACCAATCTCATTTGTTTCTCGTTTATCCATTCAGTATTACTTCTGCACAAAGGGCACATGTATACTTTGCTTCACATATGTGTATTTTCTTTCACAGAGTTGTAAATTATACTCTTTTACACTTTTCATTTTTTTTCCACACAGTAGTATATTCTGGAAATGACACCATGTAGTGATCCACACAGTTCTTCCTCATGCTTTTCTACATGCAACGCCACTATCCGAATGTACCAAAATTTATACAAACACTCTCCTATGAATGGACATCTGAGCTGTTTCCATTATTTTGTTATTACAAACAATGCTCCAATGAATATCCTTGTGCCTATGTATTTTCAGAGTTTTGGAGGTATATTTTAAAGGTGGATTCCTAGATATGAGGCTGAGTCCAAAAGTGCATATACTCAGCGTCCCTCATCATCAGGGAAATACAAATCAAAACCACATTGAGATACCACCTCACGCTGGTCAGAGTGGGGAGAAGAAGGGGGGAAATAGTGGGGGAGAGGGAGGGAGGCAAACCATGAGAGACTCTTGAATGCTGAGAACAAACTGAGCCCTGATGGGGTGGGGGGGTGGGGAAGGGGGAGATGGGCACGGAGGAGGGCACTTGTGCGGATGAGCACTGGGTGTTATATGGAAACCAACTTGACCATAGACTATATAAGGGAAAAAAAAGATTTTTAAAAAAGTGTATATATACAGCTTTGTTAGATTGCCAAATTCTGTTCCAGATGGGTCCTACCAGTTTGTGTTATCACAATGCAGGAGAGCGCCTGTTTCCCCACAGGCACTTACGATTTTTGCCAATCTCATATGTGAGAATTATATTTCAGTGTTGCTTTAATCTGCATTTCTCTGAGCAAATCTGACCACTTTTCCATATGTTTAACAGCCTTGTTATAGGTTTTCTGTGAAATGTCTGTTCATGTCTTTTCCCCATTTTCCTACTGGGTTTTCATTCCTTTGTCCTTCCAATTTTAAACTTGTTATATATTAGGAGTATTAGTCCTCTGTCCATGGCATATGTTGCAAACATTCTCTCCTAGTTTCTAGGTGTCCCTGAAATTTATGAGATTATTTTGTCGTGCAGAAATTATTTTTATAGTGTTCAAACTGGCTCAGAATTCAGAGAAAACGAAAAGAATGGCCATAGTTAGAAAGCCTTTTCCAAAATCAAGGTTGAAGAACAGTTCACATTTACTTTTAGTACTTACTTGTACAAAATGTTTTACATTTGACCCTAATTCATTTCTAGTTTCTTTTTTTTAATAGCTTGAGTCATGGGTCTAATTTTATATTTTTACAAATGGCTACCTAGTTGTCCCTGAACCATTTATGAATAAACCCACCACAGTCCCCGAAATTTAAGGTATTACCTTTCTGAAACACTTGATTTCTCTATGTACCTGGATGTATTCCTATTCTTTCTACGATATTCCACTGGTCTACTTACATGCCGGTAGCGCACTTTGAATTACACAGGTTTTATTGTATATCTTACTGTCTGGTAGAGTTAGTATAACCCGTACAATTTCTCCGCAGCGTTCTCCTAGCTATTCTAGCATATCAGCAACGTACCTAAGTCCTTAAAAGCTCATTAGTATTTTTTATTGATGCTGTGTTACATTTATAAAGTAACATAGGAAGAATCAATACCTTTATACTGTTGAGTCTTAGTATGTCTTTAAACTTTATTGTTAAATATTTAATTACTTTGCTGATACTGAAGCGGGAATTTTTTCTAAAATTATGCTAATTATTGTTGTTGAAGGTTATTAATTTCTCTATGTTAATTTGTGTCTCTAATTGATTTTTCTTGTCTAACTGCACTAGCTAATACCTATAGTACAATAACGGGGAGTTACAGAGACAGTAGGAATCTTTGCCTTGCTCCTAATTTTTATGAAAAGGTCTCTAGTGTTTCCCCGAAGTAAGACACTAATTTGGGCACTAAAGTGTATGTATTTTACCATGATCAAAAAGTAACCCTCAATTCCTATTTCCAACTGGGACAGAGGTTTTTTTTGTAATTAGGAATGGTCACTGAATTAGTTAAAGGCTTCTCTTCAGCACCTATGATGTTAATCTGATTTTACCTTTAGTTCTATTATTACGACGCCTAATACTAACGGATTACGACGCCTGATACTAATGGATTTTCTAACATTCAGTCTTGCATTCCTAGAATGAATACCACTTGGTCATAGTATCTTATCTCTTTAATGAGGTAATGATTTTGTTTACTAAATTTCTATTTAGTACTTTTACACCAAGAGTCATTAGTGATATTAGTCTGTATATTGCTTCTTTTTTGTACCATTTTTATCAGGTTCAGGTATTGATGTTATACTTGCTTCAAAAAGAAAAGGGGAAAAACAGTAGGATGGTTCCTCAAAAATTTTAAAAGAATTATCACATGACCTAGTAATTTCACTTCTAACTCCATATAAAAAAGAATTAAAAGCAGGGACTCAAACAGATATTTGCACACTCATGTTCATAGCTGCATTATCAACAACAGCAAAAAGGTGGAAGCCACCCAAGTGTCCATCAATAGATGAATGGATAAACAAAATGTAGCATGTACAGACAATGAAATGTTATTCAGCCGTAAAGAGGAGTTAAGTTCTCATACATGCTACAACATGTACAAACCTGTAAGACATTACACTAAATAAAATGCACAAGGCACAAAGAAATAAATACTATATGATTCCACTTACATGAACTAGTTGAACTCACAGAGATAGGAAATAGAATAATAATTGTCAGGGACTGAGTGGAAGGAGGAACGAGGACCTACTGTTGAACAGGTACAGTTTCAGTCTGGGATGATGAAAAAGTTCTGGAGATGAATGGCAGTGATAGCAGCACAACAATGTGAATGTACTTACGGCATGGTACGTGTAAAAATGGCTCAGATGGTAAAATCATGTCATATATTTTACAATTGAAAAAAAGGGGATACAAAAGCCCTATGATCTGTAGTTAATTTTTAGAATCAAGGATTTTGTTTCCGTTATATATTTTTAAATATGCTATAGAATCAGTAAGTGCAGAAAGGACTCTTATCAAATGCTAATGTCACTCAAAAGCTGCTAAAAGTTTCCACCCCATTAAAAAAAAAGGGGGGGAGAGAGAAAGAAATGAGGAAGTTTTTCATTTCCAACGCTCTGGAACGATCTATAAAGTATTAGAATTATGTGGTCTTAAAAGGCTTAGAATTCCCCTGTAAAACCATCTGGCCATGGTGCTTTCTGCAAGGCCTTACTTAATTTACTCTATTTCTTTTACAGAAATTGATTTTTTATAACTTTCTAACTCTAATGAGGTCAATTCTGCTAATCTGTATTTCCCTGGAAAGTAGTTCATTTCATTTAATTTTCAAATTCATTTGCATAGAGGCCTGCTAAGTAGTCTTGCATAAGAGTTCTAATTTCTTCTGTTTCCATGATTATCTTACCTTTTTCTTTAAATGTTTTCATTTATTTCGGGGCGGGGGGGGGGGGGGCGGGTGAACAAGGGAGGGTCAGAGAGAGAAAGGGAGACACAGAATCCAAAGCAGGCTCCAGGCTCTGAGCCACCTGTCAGGACAGAGGCCAACGCAGGGCTCAAACCCACGAACCATGAGATCATGACCTGAGCTGAAGTCAGACGCTTAACCGCCTGAGCCACCCAGGTGCCCCATGGTTATCTTTGTGTATGTGCTTTCTTTTATTCCCTTGATCAAGTTTACCTTGTGGATTATCTATTTTGTCAATTTTTTGAGAATACGAAGATTCTGACCTATTAATTAGGTTTATGGTTTTGCTTTTTCACATTGTTCATTTGTTTTAAAAAATCTTTTTCCTTCCTCACAATACAGTTAGTTTTCCTTACATTGATTTTTGTTTTGTTAACAAATTTCCTTACATTGAATCATCCTTTATTCATGAAATAAATCCTTCATTAAGTTCATGGCATACTTAATGCATCTTTAAAAATCAACTGGAATTCTTCTTTCTTTAGAATTTTTGTATTTCTATAATACACATAAGTGAAGCCAATCTACAGTGCTTTTGTAATAAACTAATGCCAGATGATTAGAAGTGAATGATAAAAATGAAACTAATCATTCTTATAGACAGTGGTATTCTTAATAACATTATTTGTAACTATCCCTCAAGGGGGGAAACGGTTAAATTAGTTACAGTACACCTGTGTAAAGGGAAATAATACAGCTTCACATGTACTAACGGAATGTTTTCCAAAATATAATACTAACTTAAAGAAACAATTTAAACAAGATAGAGAAAAAATATACGTGATTGGCTAATATTTCAATAAAATAAAGAAAAACTAATATATGTGCAAACACATATATGGATTTACTTATATATACAAGGATTTCTCTGGAAGGATATGAAAAACACTAGGACATTTGGGGAGTGGAATAGTTTGTTACAGAAAAGGAATGAGGATGAGACTTCAGTGAGTATTCTTTCAGGCACTTTCATTTTGGGTTATCTATTCAAAAATAAGTAATGCCTTCATAACAAAATTAGAGGGAGGGGTCCCTGCGTGGCTCAATTGGTTGAGTGTCCGACTTCGGCTCAGGTCATGATCTCGGGGTTCGTGGGTTTGAGCCCCACATCGGGCTCTGTGCTGACAGCTCAGAGCCTGGAGACTATTTCAGATTCTGTGTCTCACTCTCTGACCATCCCCCACTCATGTTCTGTCTCTCTGTGTTTCAAAAATAAACAAACTATTTAAAAATTTTTTTAAATAAAATTAATGGGAAAATTCTGTATCTTTCATCTATAAAGGCTAATAAAAATTCTTTTTTAGTGCTTATTTTCTTATTTTGAGAGAGACAGAGAGCAACTGTACACACAGATGCACGCATGTGAACAGGGCACGGGCAGAGAAAGGGACAGTGATAGCAGCACAACAATCCCACACAGGCTCTACACTGTCAGTGTGGAGCCTGACATCAAGAGCCAGACACTTGCAGCGTCGGGGTGGCTCAGTGGGTTAAGCGTCCGACTTTGGCTCAGGTCATATCTCAGTTTGTGGGTTCAGTCGGGCTCTGTGCTGACAGCTCAGAGCCTGGAGCTTGCTTCAGATTCTGTGTCTCCCGCTTTCTCTGACCCTCCCTACCTCAAGCTCTGTCTCTCTGTCTCAAAAATATATAAAAATTTAACAACAAAAAAAAAGAGTTACTCAACTCACTGAAGGCTAATATTTAGATAATTAGGATAATAATTACATTTTATTTTTATTATTATTATAACAATAATTAATTCTAATTTGATGGCAAACTGTTCAAGTTATTTAATTAAATTCAAGGGGGGGATAAAGGCCAATTAACACTATTATTATTAGGAAAAAGCATGGTTCTATGGGGCACCTGGGTGGCTCAGTTGGTTAAGTGTCTGACATGATCTCATAGCTCGTGAGTTTGAGCCCCACATCGGGCTCTGTGCTGACAGCTCAGAGCCTGGAGCCTGCTTCACATTCTGTGTCTCCCTCTCGCTGCCCCCTCCCCAGCTTGTGTTCTCGTTTTCTCTCTCTCTCTCTAAAAAATAATAAATATTTTAAAATTTTAGAAAAAAGTAGTTCTATAGGTCTCAGCTAATAAAATGGGAAAGCTACAATTCCAGACTTCGAGGTATGTTACAAAGCCATCATCATCAAGACAGTATGGCACTGGCACAAAAACACTTAACAGAACAGAGAATCCATAAATGGGCCCACAGAAATGGACCCACAAACGTATAGCCAACTCATCTTTGACAAAGCAAGAAAGAGTATCCAGTGGAATAAAGACAGTCTCTCTTCAGCAAATGGTGCTAGGAAAACTGGACAGCGACCTGCAGAAGAGGGAACCCGGACCACTGTCTTACACCATACACAAAAATAAACTCAAAAAGGATGAAAGACTTAAGTGTGAGACAGGAAGCCATCAAAATCCTCAAAGAGAAACCAGGCAAAAACCTCTTTGACCTCAGCTGCAGCAACTTCAGGCAAGGGAAACATAAGCAAAAATTAACTACTGGGACCTTGTCAAGATAAAAAGCTTCTTTCTTTCTGCATGGCGAAGGTAAAAATCAGCAAAAAGAAAAGGGCCGCCAACTGAATGGGAGAAGATATTTGCACATGGCATATAAGATAAAGGGTTAGTATCCAAAATCTATAAACTCAACACCCAAAAGACAAATAATCAAGTGAAGAAATGGGCAGAAGACATGAATAGAGACACTTTTCCAAGAAGACATCCAGCTGGCTAACAGAGACATGAAAAAATGCTCAACATCACTCATCATCAGGGAAATACAAATGAAAACCACAATAAGACCACCTCACACCTGTCAGAATGGCTAACATTAACAACTCAGGCAACAACAGATGTTCAGGAGGATGGCAGGAAAAAGAGGGGCCTTTCTGCACTGCTGGCGGGAATGCAAACTGGTGCAGCCACTCTGGAAAACAGTATAGAGGTTGCTCTAAACTTAAAAATTGAACTACCCTATGACCCAGCAATTGTACTACTAGGTATTTACCCAAAGGATGCAGGTGTGCTGTTTTGAAGGGACACATGCACCCCAATGTTTAGAGCAGTGCTATCAACAATAGCCAAAGTATGGAAAGGGTCCAAATGTCCATCGACAGATAAATGGATAAAGAAGACATGGTATGTATGTATGTATGTATGTATGTATATCTGTATGTATGTATGTATATGTGTGTACGTGTGTACGTACACACACACACACACACACACACACACACACACACACAGAGGAATATTACTTGGTGATCAAAAAGAATGAAATCTTGCCACTTGCAACAATGTGGATGGAACTAGACTGTATTATGCTAAGTGAAATTAGTCAGAAAAAGACAAATATCATATGACTTCACTCATATGTGGAATTTAAGATACAAAACAGATGAACATAAGGGAAGGGAAACAAAAATAATATAAAAACAGGGAGAGGGAGCAAAACATAAGAGACTCTTAAATATTGAGAACTGAGGGTACTAGAGGGGTTGTTGGGGTGGGGGGGATGAGGTAAATGGGCAAGGGCCATTAAGGACACTTGTTGGGATGAGCACTGGGTGTTTTATGTAGGAGATGAATCACTGGATTCTACTCCTGAAATCATTATTGCACTATATGCTAATTAACTTGGATGGATGGATGGATGGATGTTATGTATAAATAAATAAATGGGAAAGCTAAATTAAATAACTGATATAGGACTTCCCTTGAAGATGGTAGCCAAGTAGGAGAACCCCTGACTTGCTTCCTCCCACCAACACAAATAGGTAACTTTGTACAAATCATCCTAAATGCACCAGAAATCAACCTGAAGACTGGCAGAACAAACTCCACAACTAAAGATAGGGAAGAGGTCACATCAAATAAGGTAGAAAGTGCAGACATGATTTAGAGGAGAAATGGATATTGGTTGCTGCAGAGGGGAGAGAGTTGTAGCTGGAGAGAAGAGCAAGAGAGTTAGATCAGAGCATATGGGAATACACAAGGAGAATATGTCCCTATCGCCACTGGAATGGAAAATGAGAGGGGCTGAATTTCATGAGTTCTTGAAACCAGATGGGCTTAAATCCAAAGTTTAAAGTTATCAGTGGGCTGGGTTGGACTGCTCTTGGAGAGGAGGCAGGTAAATAACCCAGGCACACACAATATGGAAACAGCTATCTGAAGAGCGCTTGAGGAACGCAGTGGGGAGATAATTTGCTCCTCTCAGAGTGTCCATGGGAGGCAGTGTTCACTGAGCGATGTCTCCGGGAACAAAGTAGCTGGCTGGCACCATTCTCCCCTCACACCCCCACCACTCAGCATAAGCACAGAGACACTACCAAGAACCAGTACAACAGGGATACTAGCTGTCTAAATTACTTACATTAAGCCCCACCACCCTGCGCTCCAGTGGAACTGTTCTTTATCAGTCACACTTAACCTCAGCCCCAGTAGCATGGGCCCCTCCCCCAGAAGACCAGCACAAACCCCTGCCTATACCACATGTCCTGACCACAAAGTTCTGCAGGGCCTCAGTTCCAGTGGAGGTGATGACAGGTCTCATTTCACAAGCAGACCAGGGCACACCTAGTTAATTAAAACTTGCTACATTCAGGCCAGGGACACAAACTGCCCACAACAAGCAAAGAATGCCTCTGCAGATGACTGCCTGAAGGAGAGAGCAGCCACAACACAACAGCAGAGTGCACGCAGCGCACAGTGGATACATTCCCTAAAGTGCCAGGCCCTGGACACTACGTGACATCTTCTTCATAAGGCCATTAAGTTCCAGAACATGAGACACAAATGGCTTTTCTAACACAAAAGAAGGCAGAGACTTAGACAAAATGAGAAGACAGAGGAATTTATCCCAAATGAAAGAACAAGATAATGCCATGGCCAGAGATCTAGGTGAAACAGAACTGATGGAGAACTGAAATCAATGATCACAAGGATACTAACTGGACATGAGAAAAGAATGGAAGACATCACTAGGACCCTTCGCACAGAAATAGAAGAGTTAGAATCAATCAGAGATGAAGAGTACAATAAATGAGATTAGAAACAGGCCTGACACAATGAAGAGCAGGCTGGAAGAAGCAGAAGAACGAATCAATGACTAAGAAGACTAAGTAATGGAGAGTAATGAAGCTGAACAAAAGAGAGAAAGAAAAATTATGCAACATGGGAATAGACGTAGGTAACTCAGTGACTCCATCAAAATCAACAAAAGCAGACCCATACCAAGAAACATTATAATTAAAATGGCAAATGTAGTGATGTTAAAAAAAAAAAAAAAGTTAAAACAACAAGACAAAATAAGACAGTTACTTATAATGGAAAACCCATGAGGCTATCAAGCAGATTTTTCAGCAGAAACTCTCCAAGCAAGAAGGGACTGGCATAATATATTCAAAATGGTGAGAGGGAAAAATTTCCCGCCAAGAATACTCTATCAGTAAGGCTAACATTCAAAATAGAAGAAGATAAAGGGTTTGACAGACAAACAAAAACTAAAGTAGTTTGTGACCACTAAGCCACTCCTCCAAGAAATACTCAACGGGACTCTGTGAGTAGAAAAGAAAAGCCAAAAGTGACAGTATGAAGATAGGAAACACAAAAGCAGCAAAAATGAAGATTTCTATTAAAAACTCAGTCAAGGAACCCAGAAACTAAAAGGATGTAAAATATAACAAGATATACCTAAAACGAGGATGAGAGTAAATAATGGGTTCAAACTTAAACGACCATCAACTTAATAGAGACAGTTACAAACAGAAGAGGTTGTTATGTGTTAACCTAGTGATAACCACAAGTAAAAGAACAGTAATAGATATGCAATGAATAAAAAGGAATCCAAATAAGTCACTAAAGAAAACCAGCAAACCATGAAAGAAAGGATCAGAGAAAATCTCCAGAAACAAACACAAGTAATAAAATGGCAATAAATACATATCTATCAATAATTACTTTGAATGTAAATGACTAAACGCTCTAATCAAAAGCCATCGGGTGGCTAAAAGAACAAAACCCATCTATATATTGCCTATAAGAGACTCATTTTAGACTTAAAAAAAAACAACACATGCAGACTGAAACTGAGGGGGTGGAAAAACATTTATCGTGCAAACGAATGTCAAAAGAAAGTCTGAGTAACAATACTTATATCGGACAAACTAGACTTGAAAACACAATTAATAACAAACATAAAGAAACTAATCCATAATAACAGGGGACTTTAACGCCCCACTTACATCAATGAACAGATCATCTAAACAGAAAATCAACAAGGAAACTGACTTTGAAGGATACAATGGATCAGATGGATTTAACAGATATATTCAGAACATTTCATCCTAAAACAGCAGAATTCACATTCTATTCAAGTGCACCTGGAACATTCTTCAAAACAGATCACATATTAGGCCACAAGACAGGACTCAACAAATTCCAGAAGATCAAAGTCACCTCATGCTCCCTCTCTGACCACAATACTATGAAGCTAGAAGTCAACCACAGGAAAAACAAGAAAAATTCTGGAAAGACCACAAATACATGCAGTTTAAGTAACATGATACTAAACAATGAATGGGTCAACTGGTAAATCAAAGAAGAAATGAAAAATACATGAAACAAAAAATGAAAAATATATGAAACAAATGAAAATGAAAACACAACAGCCCCAAACTTTGGGATGCAGCAAAAGGATTTCTAAGGGGGAAGTATATATATATATATATAGCAATACACAAGCCTACCTCAAGAAGAAAACTCTCAAATAAACAACCTAGGCTTCTACCTAAAAGAGCTAGGAAAGGAACAGTAAATGAAGCCTAAAGGCAGCAGAAGGAAGAAAATAATAAAAATTAGAGCAGATATAAATGATATAGAAACTAAAACACCAATAGAGATCAATGAAACCAGGGGTTGGTTCTTGGGAAAAAACAGTAAAATTTATTAATCTCTAGCCAGTTTCATCAAAGAGAGAATGCATACACACACACACACACACAATCACAAATGAGGGGCACGTGGGTGGCTCAGTCAGTTAAGAGTCCAACTTTGGCTCAGTTCATGATCTCATGATTTGGAATTCAAGCTCTGCATCAGACTCTCTGCTGTCAGCACAGAGCCTGCTTCAGATCTTCTGTCTCCCCCTCTCTGCCCCTCCCCCATATCCATCTATCTCTCAAAAATAAACATAAAAAAGTATTTTAAAACATTTTTAAAAATAATAAAAAAAATAAAATCACAAATGAGACAGGAGAAATAACAACCCACACCACAGAAATACAACTATGATTATTACTATGAAAAACTATATGCCAACAAATCAGACAACCTGGAAGAAATAAATTCCTAGATACAAACTGCCAAACTTGATACAAGAAGAAACAGAAAATACGAATAGACTGATCCAGCAAAGAAATTTAATCAGTAATCAAAAAACTCCCCCAAACAAAGTACAGGGCAAGATGACTTCACAGGTGAATTCTACAAAGCATTTTAAGAAGCGTTCCCTTCAAAGGATTCCAAAAAAGAGAAAAGGAAGGAAAACTTCCAAATTTATTCTATGAGAGCAGCATTAACCAGATACCAAAACCAGATAAAGACATAACCAAAAAAGAGAACTACAGACCAATATCTCTGATGCATACAGATGAAAAATCCTCAACAAAATAACTAGCAAACCAAACCCAACAATACAGTAAAAACAATAAATAAAATTTAAAAAATCATTAAGCATGATCAAGTGGGATTTATTCCTCAGTTCACAAATCAATGTGATAGATCACATTAGCAAGAGAAAGAACTACAATATTATTTCAGTAGATGCAGAAAAAGCATCTGATAAAGTACAACATCAATTCATGATAAAAATCCCTCAAAAAAAGCAGGTTTAGAGGAAACACACCTCAACACAATAAAGGCCATATATCAAAACCCCACATTTAACATCACCCTAAATGAAGAAAACCTGAGAGCCTTTCTTCTACAGTAGGAACAATACAGGGATGTCCACTCTCACCACTTCTGTTAAACACACCATTAGTCAATAAAAAGAAATAAAAGACATCCTATTTGCAGATGACATGGTACTGTATATAGAAAAACCCAAGAGAGTCCATCAAAAAAACTGCAAAAACTGATAAAGTCAGTAAAATTGTAGGATACAAAACCAACGTACAAAACTCTGGTGCATTGCTATACACCAAAAATGAGCAGCAGAAAGAGAAATGAAGGAATCAATTTCATTTACAATGCACCAGAAACAAGATACCTACCAAAGAGGTAAAAGACCTGTACCCGAAAACTGTAAAATACTGACGAAAGAAACTGAAGATGACACAAAGAAATGGAAAGACATGTCATGCTTAAGGATAAGAACAAATATTTTTAAAATGCCTGTAACACCCAAAGCAATCTACAAATTTAATACAATCCTTATCAAAATACCAACAGCTTTTTTCAGAGAGTTGGAACAATCAATCCTAAAATTTGTAGGAAACCACTAAAGACCAAAGAATAGTCAAAGAAAAGCAAAGCTGGAGGCATCATAATTCTGGACTTTTACATTTCAAAGCTGCAGTGATCAAAACAGTACAGTACTGGCACAAAAATAGACACAAATATCAACAGAACAGAATAAAAACTCAGAAATGAACCCAAAATTATATGGACAAGCAGGAAAGAATATCCAATGGGAAAAGACACTCTCTTTAACAAATGGTGCTGGGAAAATTGAACAACAACATGCAAAACCTGGACCATTCTCTTTCACCATACACAAAGATAAATTCGAAATGGATTAAAGACCTAAATGTGAGACCTGAAATCATAAGAGTCCTTGAAGAAAGCACAGGAAGTAATTTCCTTGACATCAGCTGTAGCAACTTTCTACTAGATAGGTCTCCTGAGGCAAGGGAAACAAAAGCAGAAATAAACTACTGGGACTACATCAAACTAAAAAGTTTCTCCAGAGCAAAGGGAATAATCATCAGAACTAAAAGGCAACCTATGGAATGGGAGAAGATATTTGCAAATGACACATCTGATAAAGGTTTACTATCCAAAATATACAAAGATCTTATACAATAAGCACCCCAAAGTATCCAATTAAAAAATGGGCAGAAGACATGAATACACGTTTTTCCAAAGAAGACACACAAATGGCCTAAAGACACATGAAAAGATGCTCAACATTTCTCATCACCAAGGAAATGCAAATCAAAACTACAATGAGAGATTACCTCACACCTGTCAGAATGCCTAAAATCAACAATACAAGAAACAAAAGGCACTGGCGAGGATGTGGAGAAACGGGAACTCTCTTGTGCTATTGGTGGGAATGCACACTGGTACAGCCACTCTGGAAAACAGTATGGAGGGTCCTCAAAAAGTTAAAAATAGAAGTACCCTACCATCCCCCAATTGCACTACTAAGTATTCACCCAAAGAATACAAAATACTAATTCAGATACATGCGCCCCTATGTGTAAAGCAACATTATCTACAGTAGCCAAATTATGGAAACAGTACAAGTATCCATCCATGAATGGATGAAGATGTGGTATATATATAAATACTATGGAATATTATTCAACCATAAAAGAGAATGGAATCTTGTCATTGGTAACAATGTGGATGGAGCTAGAGAGTATTATGCTAAACGAAATAAGTCAGTCAGGGAAAGACAAATACCGGATCTCCTAAGTGGAATTTAAGAAACAAACAAGCAAAGGAAAAAAGGAAGGGAGAGGCAAACCAAGAAACGAACTTTTAACTATAGAAAACTGATGGTTACCAGAAGGGAAGTGGGGGAGGGGGAGTTAAACCATCCTATGATGAACACCCCAAGTTGTATGGAAGTGCTGAATCACTATACTGTACACCTGAAACAAATATTACACTGTATGTTGACACACTGGAATTTAAATGTGAATGTGAAAGAATAATTGATAGAACTTTCCAAGAATAATTCATAATATGACATGTCTATACTTGAACATATGACATTATACAGAGAAAACTATCTTTATTTAGAGATGGTATGACAATATACAGAGCAACATATGAGAATCTAATGTTTAAATCTAGTAAGAACAGGTGTGTGGGAGATGACATCCCTTTAAAATTATCCATACCTAAACAGAACTACTGTATCATCCAGCAATCCCACTTCTGGATTATTTTCAAAGGAAACAAAACCGTTATCACAAAGAGATATCTGCATTCCCATGCTCAATGCAGCATTACTGGCAATAGCCAAGGCATGGAAACAGCCTAAGAGTTGGTGAAAAGATAGGTGAAAAAAATGCGGTATACAAATACAATGGAATAGTATTCCAGCCTTAAAAAAGAAGGAAATTCTGTCATTTGCAACAATATGGATGAACGTGTAAGGCATTATGCTAAGTGAAATAAGCCAGACAGAGAAAGACAAATACTTTATGGTATCACTTATATGTAGAATCTTGGTGGGGGTGGGGAGAGGTAGGTGAGGTGACAGGTGTGTTAATTTACTCAATGGCAGAAACCCTTTCACACAATGTATATGTATATCAAATTATCACATTGTGCAGTTTATCTTACAATTTTATTTGTCAATTATACCTCAATAAAGTTGAGAGGCACCTGGGTGGCTCAGTTGGTTAATTGTCTAACTTTGGCTCAGATCATGATCTCATAGTCCGTGAGTAGAGTCCCACATGGGGCTCTGTCCTGTCAATGCAGAGCCTGCTTCAGATCCTCTGTCCCCCATTCTCTCTGCCCCTCCCCAACTCATGCATGGACATGCGCGTTCTCTCGCTCGCTCTCTCTCAAAAATAAAAATAAAACATTTTTTTTTAAAGCTGAAAACTAAAGTAACCCTGACCCAGATTTATGATTAAATTTAACCAAAAATTTTTGGGGGCTCAGCCCAAATAGCTCCTGCTCAGAGGCCTTCCTTAACCACTCTTGCTAAAAAGTATTCCCTCACTTTTCTGTCTTTATCACAGTCTTATTGTTTAATCCTGTAAAGGTAATGTGGGGATAGGGCCTCAGGATTTGTAAAGTGATACGAAATTATTTCTACATTAGGAGGAAGACTTCTTATATAAAGAAACTGTAACTGAACTATTTTGGATACCCAGCAATAGCCACTAACCATATATGACTACTTAAATTTACATTTCAAAATTCCATATTCATAAATAAATATTCCTACAAATCAGCTGAACTACAAAAAAATTACTTTCTATGGGGAGGGAGGAAGGCATTTTTGCTTTTCTTACTTTTTCCTCTGAAAATAAAAACCCTTGTTTTAAGTACTCGAATAGAGATTTTTCCATCTTTTTCATATGCTTACAACTGCCATCTTTTGTTGCCTAATAATTACACGCTCTCCTTGCCATGAATTTTGTTCTTTTGGTTTTGTTTCATTTAATCTTAGTGGGAACTAAAATTTATCAAATGGAAGAACCAATGGAGGGAGGGCCCTGTCCCCACATTACCTTTACAAGATTAAAAAATTAACACTAACAGACAACTTCTCATGAGAAACAATGAAAGCCAGAAGACAATGGAATGTAAATTCCAAGTGGTCAAATAACATAGAATTCCACCACCAGCAAAACCTCTCATTAAAAATAAAAGTGAGAAAACTTCAGCTTTGGCTAGTACCAGACCTGTAATCTCACTAAGTAGTAGAAAAGTTTAGGGGAAAAAATCAGAACTTCTCATCTTGAAGGCAGCAGAGAGATCCTGAGGTAATGAGAACAGAAAGAGCTAAGACTCCAAGGAAAGAACAACTTTGGAGAGGAAGCTGATTTCCCCTGGGGCCCTTGCTGATCTGGCAAAAATGAGGGGGTTGGCAGGAGGCTGGGATTAGCATTGGGAGGTGAAGACTGACCTACAGGCTGATGTAATTCTCACATGCATTTTCTCGAGGTTGATAAAATCCCCTAGATTAGTAGGGTGCATAAATTCTTACTGCTAGGGCACACACACTGTGAGGGGAAGGGGGCACACAGCAGACAGAAGTGTCCAGGAATCTGATGTTAATTTTTTCAAGCCTTCCATGGTGGCACTGAAGCTAAACAGACCTTACAAAATGGATGCACAAATGTAACAGTATTTTCTCTCCTAAAAAGCAGTTATACAAGTGATGTTTTGGTAAAACTGATTACTCACTATTTTACTCTCATATCAACTTATAACTGATTTTCCATCCTACTGCCTGGAGTAAATGTCTATGTGTTATACCTTTTATCAGACAACTAAGCAAAATCTGTCATACACAAAAACAAAATGTTCTAAAATTCAACAGAAAGGTTTTTAAGTATAGCAACCATAAAAGTATTGGTAATGAGATCAAGAGATGACCCTAATATAGCTTTTAAATAGTGACATGTGGAAGGGACATTTCAAGCTTAAGAAAAAGTAGAACTAAAAAGCAATGCATTACAACAACCATCTATAAACATTTTGCAAAGAAAACTAGGCATTCTACATTAAGAATAAGAGAAAACTTGGGGCACCTGGGTGACTCAGTCGATTAAGGTCATGATCTCACATGGCTTGTGAGTTCAAGCTCCATGCCAGGCTCTGTGCCAACAGCTCAGAGCCTGGAGCAGGCTCCAGATTCTGAGTCTCCCTCTCCCTCTGCGCCTCCCCCACTCGTGCTCTGTCTCTCAAAAATAAACATTTAAAAAAAATAATAAGAAAAAAAGAATAAGAGAAAACTTGAATACAGTCATTTAAAGCTACAGATGGTTCAAAGTTCGGAGGCAAAACATTAAATGAAACTTCTTCATAGACAGCAAGTACTGTTTCACTAAGCAAAATCTTGATCACATTTATTGAATATAAAATATATGAAGGAAATAATGTCCAGAATCCCATTAAAATACATGTATGCCTGATTTCACTTATGGGTGATCACATTTGTTTAAGTAAAGTAAGTTAAAACACTTACCTGGGTTTCATATAAGTGGGCAATGTGAAATTGAACTGCAAAGATGACAGAAAATAAAAATCAATACCAACAGAGTAGTGTGGGGTAAATTAAATAGTATAAAACGTCAAACATAAGCACAGTCTACACTATAGAGATTTAAGTAATAATAGAACATAACTTTTATTTTTAATAAAACAGAATACACCAGCAAAAACACTGAAGAGCATGACAGAAGCAGCCATATGTGCTACATGTATTCATTGTTGGTCAATATCAAAATTTGTCAGTTTAATTATTAAAATTAACATTAAAACCTATAGCAAGCAAGTATATTCCTTACAAAGTCCAAAACTGTAAGATTAAGCAAACAGAGAAAACTCTTTATAAATCTATTTTATAAACTGGTACTTTAAAAACTGAGTTCCAAATCAATACAATATAGTAAAGTCAGTATTTGGGTAAAAAAAAAATATTAAAACCAAAGAAAGTCTCTAGTTCTTTATACCATATTTCATAACAACATTTATAAAGAAGTCATAAGCCATGATGATGCTGGTAACAACACAGAGGAAATGGAGTTGTTGCATTTCTCTATCAGTTCTTCAGAATTATTTAGGGGGGAAAATAAAGGACAAACCACTTAGAAGGCAAGAATAGTAAACAGTCACAAGATTAACAAGTATGTCTTGAAAATCAAACAAAAATGTATTTCAGCTTCTGTTTGCAGCTCTTCTTGAGATACTGCATCGCCAAAGTATGAATGATTCAACAAAAGCAACAATGAACTAGGAATCAAAATTGGATTCTAGCTACTTTAATACCATAATTTTCATTCTTCAATGACAAATCTCTTTCTTAAATGTTCTATCTACCTGGATTTCACAGCCGGATTTCAAAGAGTCTGGGAGCCTATCAAATTTATAGGCAAAATGTTTATGAGGATCTTTGAAAACCAGGTCCACACGGCTATCATCAAGTCCTCACTGAGGGATGCATGATGAACTAACGCTCTCACGGATTCTCCTAACGATAAGATTCACCTGGGAGGCTTGTTAAAAATAGAGATTGCTGAGATTATGATTCAGTGAGCCTGGGGCAAGGCCGAGAAGGCTGCCTTTTTAATGGGTTCTGCAAGAGATGCCAATACCTGTTCCCTAGACCAGCGCCTGGGAAGAACTAGACTAAGTAACCATAAAGAGCAAAACAAACAGATGAAATATATAATGAACTTTAAAACCAAACAACATCTTTGGATCGAAAGTAAATACTACATCTCTCCCCATAAGTAATCATTAAATGTCACACATTAATCAGAGATGAGGAAAAACAAAAATATCTTTGGACGATGAACATCAGCTTTCTGTGAAAAACACATAATAATAGTAAAATTTCTACATACAGAGATATCCCCTTCACCTGTATCTGTTGAGGGCTTTTCTTATTCTCCACGTCCCTTTTCCAACACAGCTCTCCTTAAGATTCAAGTCCAAATCTCACCTCACTACATCACTGGAGGGAGACTGGGTTACAGGTTAAGAGAATGCAGAAGGAATGGGAAAACTATGCTCATCTCCCTGATCTTCTTACCCCTCTAATAAAGGTGATGAGGAAGAAAAGAACTAGCTAGCATCCCCTAACTCCCTCCAAGCTCATCCCTAGGCCCTCCATCTACGGCCTCCGTAGCCAACAAATTACTAAATCCAGTGTCATCTTTTGTAGTGTGAAAGCCACCACATATTTGTTAAAAATCCTCTTCAACTGAAACATAACCCTACAACTAAAAAAAGCTCCACTTGACAAGTCTCAATTAGAAGTGGAAATTTTTAACAAATATTGCCATAAAAGGTTCTGAAATTCAACTTTATTCAGAAATTATGTTATTTTTAGAATTAAGAGAATTAATTAAATCTAGAGGAAACAATTTTATCCCGAGGGACCAACATATAATGAAGTCTCGCACCACCATGATTCTACTTTTTAAAACGCCAACCGTAATTAACCCCTTAAAAAGCTCTAGAAGCAATAAGTGTATCTACTTACTTTTTAATTGCATAAATGAGCTGTGCCATAAAATAGAAATATCTCAAATAGACATTTTTTAAAAGCTTACTTTACTTTCTATAATTTTCTGATTTTTTGTAGTATCACAAAGTAACACGGAAGATTTCAAAGAAGAGTCAAGGCCTGTGGCGTACACGAATATGTGATGACGTTAAAAATTCCAAGAGAAATAAGCCTTGCAAAGATAAGAAGAGCCTGGTATTTAAATAGTAATAATGTCTGGCTCAAAGTAGGTAATCTACATTTGTTAGTGCTCCGTGAGACACCAGCCATTACCACGGCTATCATGTAATCACGCAGACTGCCTAAAATAAACTACCCAAATCAACTGAACTATAATGGCCTAAAGTCTCTAAATAAAGCATGTTCCCTTCCATCACAGTAACCAGCCTCATGGCACAGAAAGTCCAGGCAAACCAGGATGCTGGTTACCCTCCGTCCTACTTCCCTTCTCAACAACATACAGAGACACAGACACAGTCAACTTGAAGATGTATTCGTTATGGTTCAAATATCCTCTTCGCGTTCAACAGGAAGTTTCCTGCCCAGTGGTACTCATTCTACAGATGTAGCTGTCTTCCTGTAAGCAAGAGCAAGGACCTACAGCTGAGTTTTAACTTCAACAGAGTAGACTAAAATGAGGATTTACCAAAAGAATTAGTCTAATGTTTATGAAACATCCCTCAAAAGTTATCATTCAAACAGACACAGAGTTACGAGAGTTAGCTTTAAGGTATAAGATATAACCAATAAAATGAACATGAGGTGTTTCCTTACTCCTATATAATTAAGGAAAAAGTATAAATTAACATTTAATAAATGTATCGATGAGTTGAACTTTTTTCTAATCTAACCTCCTTTTAGAAACTACAATATTGCTGCATTTGTTACCTTCCCACCATTTATTCTGCAAATACACTGCTCAGTACTAAATCCTGAGTTTCATTTAAAGAAAACAGAAATCGTTTCTGTCTTCTCAGGAAATTGCCTCTAGTAAAAGCATGATATAATGGGTCTGGCTTAGATGATGATTTAATCCATACCATGTCGTCATCCAGGTACTATCAAGTTACATTCTAATTTCATGTATTCAATCATTTTCTTAGACATTTTTAACACTGGCACTACTTTTCACTTAATGGCATCCTATACAGTTAAAACACGAAATCACTTAGAGCAAAAGACTGACTTTCTAAAACCTAGAATCCTTTGACCTGAAAGTTTCATTAACAATGATTCAAGTTTTCATACACTCTAATTAAAATTTTAATGTTCCAAGAAAGTTTTAAAGAAATTGAGCTTGAACCCAATGAATATCCTTAAAACTTTTACTAACTACTGTAGAGAACACTAAATATGACGACGCATACAAGTTGATAAACACATCATAATCAACCCAATCTACTTGTGGAAAGAGACGTACACAGCAGCAGAAAATGACTTGTCGGAAGAAAACCATGGTTATTGGAACAGGTTTCTCACACACATTCTTTGTAAATTAACTGAAAAATGTCACTTCAGGGGCACCTGGGTGGCTCAGTCGGTTAAGCATCCGACTTCGGCTCAGGTCATGATCTCATGGTTCGTGGGTTTGAGCCTGGCGTCGGGCTCTGTGCTGACAGCTCAGAACCTAGAGCCTGTTTCAGATTCTGTGTCTCCCTCTCTCTCTGACCCTCCCCTGCTCACGCTGTCACGCTCTCTCTCTCTCTCTCTCTCTCTCAGAAATAAATAAAACATTAAAAGAAAGAAAGAAGTCACTTCAAACTTTATATATGATGTGTAAAACTGCAATAAAAAAAACAAAGGAAGTAGTCATAATTACCAATAATTTTCATACCACACAGCAGGAATCAGTGAGCGACCACATAAGAATGTTTGTATCCTCATTTTTTCTAAAACACTGGCAAACCCTGCTTTTTTAATCCCCCAAGTCATCTACAATTAATGCATAATCAATCCTGTTCATTAGTGCAGACAATTTTAATTCAACCACCCAGTTTGCTGGCGTATCTATTTTAGACACAGACTGTTCACAATAACTGGTCTCACGTGCTCCATGTGTATAAGCAGCCATGGCAACCAATACAGTTAAGATCCAACAATTCTCAAAGAAAATTGCAAAGGAGTTTATCACTATCATCATCATCATCATCACCATCATTACTACTATTATTTGCCAGGAGGTGATCTGAATACATGTAGAAAATTATTACTTAATACTTACTTTCAGCATTGGACAAAGTGCAGGGATTGCAGTCAACCAAAGCTAACTGAAAATGCTGCAAGAAGAGAATAAGAAAATCAGTGCACTAAATTCAGTCATATAAATGTGCCTGCATTTTCAGGTACATAAGGTCTAACATAATAGTGAAACCATGCTCTGCTCATAAAACACACTAGACAACCAACTAGAATCACTTTGTACATTTACTGCTGGTAACAGGCTGTTGGGTGACTTTCTTGAGGCAGTTGAGAATGGAGAATTAACTTTACCAAGTTATTGCATGTATAATTTTGTTTATATGAAAAAAGCTTCAGAAAAAGTCTTCAGGTAAATAGTTATCAGTTATAGAGCAGTTTAAATAGTTTAAGACCATTATTTTAAAAACTGAAAGTTAAAGTTCAATGATATTGATGTCAGAATACCACTGCCTATCTTAAAATGAGACATGAACTTTAGAAACAAACTAACAAATACGATGACAATAAAGGGTAAAACTATCTGCCCTTACCGATTCTTCAATAATCAACTGTAGTTGGTGCCTTTTAAAACTATTTGAAATACGGGGCACCTAGGTGGCTCAGTTGGTTGAGCATCCAACTTCAGCTCAGGTCACGATCTCATGGTTTGTGAGCTCAAACCCCTCACCGGGGTTTGCTGTCAGGGCGGAGCCTGCTTCAGATTCTCTGTCCCCCTCTCTTCACTTCCCCCACTCACACTTTCTCTCAAAAATAAACATTAAAAAAAAAAACCTATCTGAAATACTACCAAGAATGCATCAAATAGCCTGTGTTCAAACTTATCTATGAAATGTAATCATCTTTTTAGAATGCATGTGCTGTTATATGTGCAGACATTACTAAACCACGACTAGTTTACAGTACCTACTTATAACAACATCATATAAGCCTGCTCAAAAAATACATGTTAAATTCAAAGGATAACATGAATTTTTAAGAACATAAATCATGATCAAGAACACTGGGTGACATTTGACATCTACTTTATCAACATTAAATGTGGTGTATAAACTAAGAAAGAAAAACAAGTACTAGAGTTGGTATAAAATCCTTAAGTTAAAAAAAAAGTAAATCTCTTTGAATTCTGATGAAAAGCATTTCAAATTTTGAAAAAAAAATTTTAAAACATTGAAAAAAATTTCAAATTTTCTGATTCTCTATAAGTTTTTAGCATTAAAAATAATCAAGAGCCAAAGCACAAACCCATAAAGAAATAAATATTTTGACCACAATAAGCCCCCTCTTATCCACAATCCAAATATCTAAATAGTTGTATTTCTTCTAACTACTAGACAAACTGAATGATATGCATCATGGCAACTTCCAGATGTAAATTCAAAAAGGCTTTATCAAGAGAAATAATCATCAGCAAGCTTTCAGTACTGTATTTCAACACAGAATAAACAAAGCTGCACTTGGCCAACTAGAACCCTCCATTAACAAAACTAATCTCATGTCAGCTACCCACTATTACAGTGAAGGAAAGATGAGAAGGCATTGTTTGGTAGGAACACAGTAGCGGTCATATTCCTTCACGAATGTGTGTTATATTCAAGCATATTTAGGCTAGCCTACATTTGCAGTACTCTTTAAAATTTAAGGGTTGTAATATTCTGAGTGGACAAACCACTAACAAAATGACTGTAACCCTTAATTATTAAATATTTAATCCACTCAACAAATATTTATCAAGTGTCTTAGGACAAATATTTGTCTTAAGACAAAGCAGGCACTAGGAATACAATGGTCAAGGAAACAAATGAAAAGTTCTTTGTCATGGTTGATTAAGTGGGGTAAAAAAAATCCAACACCTGAGCAGTTTAAGAACTGCTTTTATTAAAAACAAAACAAAATAAAATCAAGGAACTGCTTTTATTTTCCCTTGGCCTACTAAGCAGATTGTATATACCCTCGAACATCCCTTTAGTGTGCTACCATAGCACGAGATAGCAGACTATTTTAAAGAGTACTGGTGCACCTGAATCTAGTATTAACACCGTATGTCAACTATACTTCTATAAAGGAAATAAAAACTGAGCACTATGAAAGCAAAGTATGCTTTGTAACCAACTGTCTTCCTCTAGGCAAAAAGAGGAGCCCAGTAGCCACACATTCAGACTGTGCGCATTCCTAAGTCTAGTCTATCCTGTTGGCACACATTAGGATTTAGATAAGAGCAAGCAAGCAGACCTCTCCTCACTGAGCCGTCAAAGGATACAAACTGACCTAAAGAAAAACACACCTCAAGATGGCCGTATTTTAGTTTTACCATTACAATGACATCCCCCAAAGAGCAGAGAGATGCAGAATTCGAACTGCCTAGACTCCAGTTCATCTATCAATGTGCAAGGTCCTGCAATAAAACCTGGCAGAAGCAGTTCTGGACCACGTTTATATAATTATTAACCAACCTTAAAGCACCAATGAAGTCATTGATGTCTCATTTCGAACCCACATCATCATGAAATATTAAACTTTTTCAAACAGCAACAATATTAGAAAAATTACTTGGCAAAAGAGCACATATTCAAACATGTGCATGTGAGAATGAAAGAATTTACAGAATAATTACGAAGTATGAGCAGCAACTATGAAGTCACATAAAACTACCCCATATAAAGAAAAACCATGCCACACTTTCCAGTAAACTAAATGAAGATTGGGACTGGGGTGGGGATGACATGACCTCACAGTTTCATTTCTAGTATCTAAACCAGGGGGCGCCTGGGGGGTTCAGTTGGTTAAGCATCCGACTTCAGCTCAGGTCATGATCTCACGGTGCGTGGGTTCGAGCTCCACGTCAGGCTCTGTGCTGACAGCTCGGTGCCTAGAGCCTGCTTCAGATTCTGTGTCTCCCTCTCTCTCTGACCTCCCCTACTCACACTGTCTCTCTTTCTCTCTCTCAGAAATAAATAAAACATTAAAAAAAGAGATTAGTATCTAAACCAGATGCAAAATAGATGGACCTATGAACATACAAACCAGCAGAAAGGACTATGGATTATAAATAATCAGTGCCGGGATCTGAAAATACCATGGCAAAACAGCCAGGAGCCATCCCTGCAACCAACAGAAGCTGTCAGGAAACATCTGCACCCCACACGGAAATACTGCAGTACTGAAACTGACTACTGCTGGGCGAAACAAATAGCTATTATGTCGTAGAGGCTTCTGCAGTTCAAAGACTACATACAGACCTGAAGGCAGAAAGCATTCTACAGACAATTTCCAAGCAAGATTTACCTAACATATTTTTTAATGTTATGGTGATTTTCTTTTTATAGAGCACTTCTGGTCAAATTCACAAAAAATTCTATTCATAATAATTTCTGTTGACCTCTTTATCACCAAAGTTACCTTTTGTTTTAGAAGCTTTTGACTTGTTCAATATTTCAAAATAACTTCATAGCATTTTGCTTTATAAAGACTAAGGGACTTGATTTCTATCTGGAGGAAGAGAATCTATATTCATGTAATTAACATGGAAAATTCAAGTTTCAAGACTTTATTTCTCTTTAAATTGTTTTTCTTCTAGCTGTAAAGTCTGTGGTTATCTCATGAATCTTTCCAATTATAGAGCCCTTCAGTCCCAATCCTGAAGACAGTGATAGAACTTGCTTTTATAATCAAGAAATTATTTATGTATGTATAAATTATTAAAATGTGGAGCAATGTTTGGGTTCCAGACCCAATGTTGGATGTTCTGACTCAGTGGGGTGGGGCTGACACCCTGTGAACCAGAAAAAAAGCTCCTATAAGGTACTGCAATGCACCATTGGGGTTAAATGCCCCTATTTTAGGGTTTTTTTTTTAATATTTTTATTTATTTCTAGGAGAGAGAGAGAGACAGCGTGAGCAGGGGAGGGTCAGAGAGAGAGGGAGACACAGACTCTGAAACAGGCTCCAGGCTCTAAGCTGGCAGTCAGCACAGAGCCCGACGCGGGGCCCGAACCCACAAACCGCGAGATCATGACCTAAGCGAAAGTCAGACGCTTAACGGACTAAGCCACCCAGGCGCCCCTCACTATTTTAGTTTTTAAATTGTGTACTTGCCCCCCAAAACTTTACTTCAGACCACGTAGGCAAGTAGTTGATACTGTTGAGTATATTCAATTAGTGTAGACATGGCCTTTCAAGAATAAAATGTGGGCAATGCCAGGCACTCTGCTATGGCTATGCATCTACAAAACTGAATACATGGCCACCAACATTAATGTTCTAACAGAAATTTAAAAGACAGGGCTGTCTGGGTGGTTCAATAGGTTAAGCGTTGGACTCTTGGTTTTGGCTCGAGTCAAGATCTCAAAGTTCAGGGGATGGAGCCCTGCGTCAGGCTCTGAACGGGCAGCGTGGAGCCTGCATGGGATTCTCTCTCCCTTTCTCCCCCTAGCCCCCGCACACAGAGTCTCTCTCAAAAAATAAATAATCTTTAAAAAAAGAAGCAGCAGGGGCGCCTGGGTGGCTTAGTCGGTTAAGCGGCCGACTTTCGCTTTGGTCATGATCTCGCAGTTCGTGGGTTCGAGCCCCGCGTCGGGCTCTGTGCTGACTGCCAGCTCGGAGCCTGGAGCCTGTTTCAGCCTGTGACTCCCTCTCTCTCTGACCCTCCCCTGCTCACGCTGTCTCTCTCTCTCTCTCCTAAAAATAAATAAAACATTAAAAAAAAAAAAAGAAAAACAATATTTAAAAAAAAAAAAAAAAAAGCAGCAGCAGCAGCAGTTTAAAAGACAATTCCATGATGGAATCCAAAAGATATAGATGAGGGGAAAAAAAAGAGAGGTACTTCAAGCTGAGGAAATCACTTATTTCTACATAGCCTTTATGAAAGAGGGTTTTATAGACCATTTTAAGGGAGAAAAGATACGTCGTGTACACTTGCAAGTAATTGTCTACTTTTTCATTATTACAGACTGCCACAATTCTAAGAGAACAAATTAAAACCAACAACTTCATTCCCAAACCTAATAGTCTATGATAAATGGATAAGCCTAGGGAAAGTCCTGCGATGTGATGGCACTTTAGGGACTTGGTGTCTGAAAGTGAGATGCAGAGCTGAACCTGGAAAGTTCTGGTAGGGCTTATGAGTCACATTGCTGGCTAAGCTGATCTGACTGAGGTTCTTTCAAAGCCCTCAAACTCAAGCTCTTCGGATTCTCTGTAATACAAGGTTATTACAACTGTTTTGAGGAGAAACTCTACTGCACGCCAGTAACTAACAGCTAACAGATCCTGGCAATCTCTTCTCAAAAAAGAAGTTTCCAATCTGGTCTCCTCCAAAAGTTTCCTTAACAAAAAGGTCACACAAAAGATACTGTAATACTGAAGATGTTCCAAATCTTATTTCTTCTTTTCACAGCCCTTCTTTATGGCTCTAGACTTCTATCTGGCTATACCAATATCAGATATCCCTCAGGTACCTCCAATGCAATATACTCCCAAAGGACTCATTTCCATTCAAAGCCTTTCCACCTCCCAACCCCCAAATCTGCTGCTTACTTTATCACCTACAACAAAGTGACTTAAGCCAATACATGAGGACCCTATTCCCACACTGAATCAGTTAATAAATGAACTACGTTATTAACTCCTTAAGATCTACAGAACGTATCACCTCTCATCCTTTCATCCACAGAGAACCCATTTATCCCACAGATCTTGCTCATCTTTTCTCCTGTACCAGTGTCCTACTTGTTTCCCAACTCATTACTATTGCAGTTTACAAAAGTACAGGTATAGAACTCACTGGAAATTTTAAAACACTGATTCTAGTATGTGTCTAATCTGTGTACACAAATGATCAGAATACAGGATGACTTCTTTTCCAAGTTCTTTAAATCAGGTAGTCTACAATTTGTATTCATATCACAGTAAGACTGATATTTACACCAATAACAAATACAAGGAGCACATGATATATATTTTACAAAGGGGATAAAAAGATGTTTTGGAACATCACCCTTTTTTTTTTCTTTTGATGTGGCATTAGAGACACTGAATGCTTCATAAAGCTAGTTGTTATGGGTAAACAGCAAAAAATATGCTCTTTGTTAGAAATGATTTCTTGCAGGTAAAATATATTTGAGAGAAAACTGAAATGGGAAACCTGGCCTCACTCTAATCACTCTGTATCAGAGAGAATAGTTACTACACATCTATGAACAGTCATGTCCTTTTCAAACATGTATTTTGGAGGAACTGAAGTACTTCTATTGTTTATACTACTGCACGCTTAAAGGTATGTAACAGAAGAACTCATGGCAGAAATGAGTATCAATTGGAAAAACAAAACTGGGCTGGCAGAGTGAAGTGGAGAAAGCAGTACAAAGTGGCTAGACACACCAATTAGGAGATAACCTCATATCAGAGAACGCATCTAGGAAAGATTAAAAAGTAAAGTACAAGTGGAAGAGTAGAGGAAAAAGGAAAGAACCGGGCAATGATTTTTGCCCACAAATAAGTAAAAATAGACAGACCATCCTTTGCCGAAAGGAACACTGATATTACATTCAGGTGAAGTCAAGTTCTACTGCCAATGTGAGAATTAGGGAGATGTTGTTTCAAGGCACAAACCTGCAACTAGTAGATAGTAAGTCCCAGAGATCTAATGCACAGCACAGAGATTATAGTCAATAAATCCTGTATTATAAACTTCAAAGTTGCTAAGAGACTAGATCTTAATTGCTCTCACCACAAAAAAAAAAAAAAAAAAAGAAATGATAATATGTGATGAGATAGAGGTGCTAGCTAATGCTACAATGGTAATGACATTGCAATATATAAATGTATCCCCAAAAAGGTGTTGTACTCCTTAAACTTACACAATGTTAATATGTCAATTCTATCTAAATAAAACTAGTTTTGAAGAACTCAAATATTCGAAGTGCCAGCTAGAAGAGTCAAGCTATTGAGCATCATGAAATATTCATATTAAATAGGGCAGGGGTAGCCATAGAGAAGTATCAGCAAATGAATTAATAAGACTATGCTGCTACACCTTCAACAAAGAAATATTACAGATGTTTTAGAAACTTAAGGCATGGTTAAAATTAATTTAACAGCTACTATTCAAGTTCTCAGCAAGTTGTTGTTTTTTTTTTAAAGGTTTGTTTATTTTTGAGAGAGACAGAGAGTGAGCAGGCGAGGGGCAGAGAGAGATGGAGACACAGAATCCAAAGCAGGCTCCAGGCTCCGAGCTGTCAGCACAGAGCCTGACGTGGGGCTCGAACTCACAGACTGTGAGATCATGACCTGAGCCAAAGTCGGACGCCCAACCGACTGAGCCACCCAGGCGCCCCTCAGCAAGTGTTTTTATAATAGAGTTCACAGTATCTTAATTAAATAAATTTATGTATTTATGTATTCTATATTACAAAAACAAAATTCTACGGATGCCTGGGTGGCTCAGTCGGTTAGGCAACTAACTCTTGATTTCGGCTCAGGTCATGATCTCACAGTTCATAAGTTCAAGGCCCCACATCAGGCTCTGCACTGACAGTGCAGAGCTTACTTGGGATTCTCTCTCAAAGTAAATAAATTTTAAAAAGGTTTAGTTTTGTTTTTTTTTTTTTTTTTTTTTAATTTTTAATTAAAAAAATAAAATAGGGGTGCCTGGGTGGCTCAGTTGGTCAAGCGTCTGACTTTGGCTCAGGTCATGATCTTGCGGTTTTTGAGTTCGAGCCCCGCATCAGGCTCTGTGTCGATAGCTGAGACCCTGGAGCCTACTTCGGATTCTGTCTCTCTCTCTCTCTCTCTCTCTCTCTCTATCCCTCCCCCACTCATGCTCTGTCTCTCGCTCTCAAAAACAAAATAAACATTTTTTAAAAATTAAAAAGAAATTAACACTGGCACAATACTATTAAAAATAATAAAAATAAAATTACAAAAGATAGGCATTTTCACAGATTACAAAAGTGGTTTCTAATAGGAAATACATATTCTTGTGCCTTTACTTATTCCTTCTGCCTTGGCATAAAAAATAAGACAATAAAAGTCCTGAGACTATAAAGAGTATAAGATCAAATCCAACACCTGGAAATGAAGTAGTTCCTGGAGAAGAGTAAGGTAAAAAGAAAGTGGAAATGCTACTTCACCCAGTGGTTTCATGTCACATATGACAGTAGAAGGGAGACAAGCCGAATAAACTGGCGAATGGGAACATTTAGGGAAAACAAACACACTGTCAGTTCGTAGAAGAAAAAAAAAGTGTTAAAAGGTGATAAAATAGGGGTGCCTGGGTGGCTAGGTCGGTTAAGCATCCGACTTTGGCTCAGGTCATGATCTCACGGTTTGTGGGTTTGAGCCCCGGGTCGGGTTCTCTGTTGCTGGCTAGCTCAGAGCCTGGAGCCTGCTTCGGATTCTGTGTCTCCCTCTCTCTCTCTGCCCCTCCCCTGCTCACGCTATCTCCCTCTCTCTCAGAAATAAATAAAACATTAAAGACATTTTTTTTTAAAAAGGGGATAAATAAAGCCAACCTCTCCCCACATCCTCCAGTTTTCCAGCCCATCCTATGAGAGGCATGTTTCATTTCACAGCCTCTTGCACTTCATTTACCTATTCAAGAAACACTAAACACTTGGTAAAATGCCAAGCATCCACGTCTCGTCTCGTTTGGGTTCAAGCCATTTCCTCTGAATGGTCTCCGTAATTCTCTTCTTCCTCTTTCACAGTAACCCTTTCAAATTAGCACTCACCATCCTTAAATACCAAATTATAAGGGAACTCATACTGGTATCTAGCTAATTACCCACAGGTTCTCATTAAAAAAGCCAGTCTTTACCTTTCAAATCCAAAAAAGTTCCAATGTTGACATATTTAGGGAAACTTAAATATGTAAATATTAAGAATTTCTACATAATCTTCATTAAATGAAATAGATGCACTGGCATTAACTGACTGAAGAATATGGGTGTCATTACATCTTATTTTGCATTTCCTTCCTTCACATGAAGGAAATAATTAACAGTCTGCCAGGATGTGAAAATTGGAGGCATTATATAAAACTATTTGTCAAAATTAGCGTACTTTTATTGAAATAATGATTGTGCACTGCCTGAAATCTATAACGAATATAAGCAATTACCATTAACACCATTAAAAAGTAATGAAATAAAATCCTGAATTAATTATATGGCGTAAAGAGGCAACCAAATCCACCTGCGGGGGATATCATCTGAAACAAGGAAGAAAAGGGGCGCCTGGGTGGCTTAGTCGGTTAAGCGTCCGACTTTCGCTTTGGTCATGATCTCACGGTTCGTGGGTTCGAGCCCCGCGTCGGGCTCTGTGCTGACTGCCAGCTCAGAGCCTGGAGCCTGTTTCAGTCTGTGACTCCCTCTCTCTCTGACCCTCCCCTGCTCACGCTGTCTCTCTCTCTCTCTCCTAGAAATAAATAAAACATTTAAAAAAAAAAAAAAAAGAAACAAGGAAGAAAGACAACAAACGCCATGTAGAAATGTCACCCTGGAATGGACTCTGGTTCAGATAATGTTAAGCTAGTTAATAAATTAAGAACCGATACCTCCACCACTCACTAAACCCATGACATCTCTACTGGCAAACTGAAAAGTAACACCATATGACTGGAAAGTAAGCTGGGCATTAACTTCACATTTCTGAGGATGGGCAGAGTAACAAAAATACTAGTATTAAATTCTAGGATGGGAACATGGATTTCACAAACAGTATCTAAACTGGCCCCAAACTGAGGAGTTTTGGATAGATAGTAGACAAACTGAGAACTAAAAAGAGAAGGCTGAAAAAAACATGTCAGATACTTTGATATGCATATAAATTTTTACAATAATCTTGTAGAATGGGGACAGTTACTCTAGTACTACAGACGTAGAGAGAGGACCAGAACTTAAGAGTAAGGCATCTTGCCCAAGGTCACACAATTAGTCATATGGCAGGGTCACATTTTAAAACCAAATGTGCTAGCTCTGCGAGCTGTTTCTACAGTATCACACCAGAATGAATCGGTTTCAGAGATACATTTTGGTAAAAAAGCTACTACCAGAGATACAAATCAAACAGGAGGCCCTGGAATCCACTTCATGTGTAGGTGAAAATAAGAAATCTACTATGGAAATAAACTGCATTTTATGATCGACAACCTGTATATACTGCCTCTTCAGGCGTAAGGGAGAAAGAAAATGAGGTGCAGGAGACCTGATCTGTAATGGACAGAGTGTCCACATTGCCCCATACCACTTGCTTTACCCACCCCTCATTCCAGGAACAGTGTATTTAGGGAACTGAGCCTGGCTCAAAATCTGGACATAACTGGTCTAAGAGCAACCACATCTTTGGTTTAAAAAAAAGAAAAAGAAAAAAAAATCAACTGAGAACGGCCATGTGGCCCATTTCTAGCCAATGACATTTTGCAAAATGAAGTCTTTTTGAAGAGATCAACAAGAAGTCATGATCTTTCTTCTTTATGACATGATGATCAGATATTTGCTAAGCACGTATCATATGCCAGCACTGTACTAAGCACCTATTCCACTATTCTATAATATCTTTCTAGAGGAGACATAAAAAATGAATCATCTCACTTTGATTACATCCTGCAACTTTACTGAACTCATTTATTACCTCTAATAGTTTTTTGGTGGAGTTTTTAGGGCTTTCTACATTTCACTTTGATTAGACCTGGCAAACATCCTTCAGAATAAGCCAAAACAGAAGGAAAAAAATGAATCCTTGATGAAACCTTGGATCAGCTGAATTAACCAATCCTGAAGGTTGTACTTCACATTATACAAGCTACTTTTTTTTTTTAATTGTTATTTTAACCAGCTTCATTTGAGAGTTCCTGAGCTTGCAGCCCAAAGCATCTCTACCAATAAAGCGTGCTTCCAAGAAACCGCTTCACATAGTGAAAAAAGTCATCAGACGTGCCACATCTACCCATATGAAACTAAAATGCTAGCTAGCCACCTAAGGGGAGAGAGACCTTCAGACTTCTACCTTCATTTGCACTAAACGTTAAGCACTTAGAATACTATACTAATACCTCCTCCTCGACTAAAAATGATGATTCCTAAATTCCTAAATTCTCCTGAAAACAGACAGGAATACGGGAGAGAGAAGCCTGAATAAATGCCAAAGTCAAAATGAGATAAACATCAAAGGCAACCTTCTCATTATGGAGAAGAGAAATAGCAAGGGTTCCTGAAACTCTTTTTTTCCTATGTTCACACAAATGAAATAAACATCAGAATGGTATCAAGTATTTTAACAAGAAAACTGTACTTACTTGGGTAAAACAATTTTGCTAATACTGCTATGGCTTGAAGGTTTGTTAGCCTTGAACTATGCCTGAACAAACAGAAGTTGTACATGGAAAGGTCTCTGTTGAACCTGAGTAAGCAGTAACACTTGTTGTTTCCCTTGATTAAAGAGGATTTTAAATAGTGCCATCTTCATGGAGACACAGTTCTGCAACCACAGAGTTATGTACAACGCCACTGGACTGATGTTCAGAGATAGACAAATTCTATGACACAGTAAACATTATAGCAACATTTACCAAAACGCTATCAAAAACACTTCTGCCACACGTAATAGTCATATTGTGACAATATTATAAAACGACCAAGTTTTTTTGTATTATAAGACTTTTTTTTTTAAAGTAGATTGTATTTTTTTTTTTTTAATTTATTTCTAGGAGAGAGAGAGAGGGAGAGAGAGAGACAGCGTGAGCAGGAGAGGGTCAGAGAGAGAGGGAGTCACAGACCGAAACAGGCTCCAGGCTCCGAGCTGGCAGTCAGCACAGAGCCCGATGCGGGGCTCAAACCCACGAACCGCGAGATCATGACCCAAGCGAAAGTCGGACGCTTAGCCGACTAAGCCACCCAGGCGCCCCTGTATTATAAGACATTTTAAGAGACTCTGTTAGCTAATATATACGGTGGATGTCCAAGAGGAGGTTAAAATATACATGATAGCATATCTGAACTTATTTTCCATTTTAAACCCACTCAGAACCCATAGTACACAATCGACTCTTGAACAACACAGGTTTGAGTTGCATGGGTTCACGTATATATGGATTGTTTCTGACACAGTACAGTAGTATAAATGTATTTTTTTCTTCCTTATGATTTTCCTAATAACATTTTTTCCTCTATCTAGCTTTCTTTATTGTAAGAATATTGTGTACGATACATATAACATACAAAACACATGTTAAGCAACTCTTGAGGTTATCTTTTAGGTTAACGGTGAAGTTTCCAGTCAACAATAGGCTATTAGTAGATCTATCGTTGAGGAATTATTAAATGCAGGTTTTCAACTGGGGCAGGGAGGTGGGGGTTGGCGCCCATAACCCCCATGTTGTTCAAGGGGCAACTCTTTGAGAAGTGCTGCTCTACGTTTGAGGAAAACTGGTCATTTTCATGCTTCCTTTATTCTCCACACTACCTCATTAGACCCTGGCATCATTCACCTCACTGCACTTACCTTTGACAACTGTGTAATAATCAAAATACTTCACAATCTACTTGTTTTAGTGTTTTTGGCTGCTTATCATTCTTTCATATCATCAACATTGTTCTTTATAAAACTCATGAAAGATAGAAACAGTATTTGCATAACTGTCTACTTTAAAAGTCTAAAACAATTAGATGCAGTTTTTAAAATACCTTCAAGTACTACCTCAATAGTGAATTCAAATTACAACCTACTATAAAGTCTCTTTATCATTCTTTATCTCCCTCTCACCTCCTCTGAGGATCAAAATAATCTGCTATGGAGGTATTTAGAACACGGCAACCATTACAGTCATAAATTCACAAGAACTTAAACTTTATTCCTAGAACTTCTAATCCTTCAAAGAGCAATGCTTTCACTGCACAGGAAAGCACTATTTTCATGAAAGGCCCAGTAAGACCTAGGGTGATAGCATATACAGCACAGGAAACTCAATAAAAATTGGAGAAATATCAAATTTTGATTAATACACAAAATATTTAACCAACAATGTATAATCTTTTCCTAAAGAGGTTTATATTCACAAACCGGCAATTCAAATGACTTGCAGAGAATACTTTTTTTTACTAATTTAGATATGAGATGTGCCTTGTTGGTAGAGGTCAACAGATTTCTAGTGAGACCCATGCAAATAAACAGTCGGGATGGGATCACAGATAAGTAGCTCCTTCTGACCTCTATGAGATGATCAGTCATGTACAGTGAGTGGGCTGATGTAGATGTCCAAACAGACTGAAACCTCCACCCTTTCCTGATGACAGACTTCTATCAAAATTTTAAAGAAAAAACCACGTTTAATGGTATAATCGGTTACCTATGTATTAGGATCATAACTACTTTGTACCCTGAAACCCAGCCTTGTGTATCTCCCAGTTCATAGCTGGTAAAACAATTCTTTCACCTAAATTTTCAAATTTTCTTTTGAAGTGCCAATGCCAATATAAATTCCAACATTTCTCAATGCTCTAATACTTAACAACAACCCACTCCCCATCCCACGCCACCCTACCCCCAAAAAGTGCACAAAATGAAACATTTTATCTTGGAAAAAAATCCAATAACCTACCTTTAAACTAGACTCATAGTCTGTATTCACTTTGAACATAAGCCCAAGTCGTAAATGAATTTCCTTGGCTCGACAAAAGCTGGGATCAACATAAAGCACCTCCTGAAATGCTTTAATTGCCCTGAAAGAATATAGACATAAGATATCTTAACTTTTTGAAACTTGCATGAATTTTTGCTTGGTAGCACAGTAAAACTTCTGCTTTATGCAATACGGTTTTAAAGAAAATGTGTTTTACATGAATGTATTGTTTAACAAGTAAGAGTAGAAAGTGGCACCTGGGTCTTTTATAGAATTGAATGTATACCATCTAATATAAAAAGGAAAAGGAAGATCCGATGAATGTATTCTCAATTATGCAAATAATATTTTACGGCTTAATAAAATTCTCAGTGTAAATAACTGATTTCACAGTTTCTGGAATTTCCTAGGGGGAAGAGGGGTGGGGCAGATAGGACAGTTTTATGTTTAAGAAGGAAAAGGTTAATCCTGTTTCTAGTCTATTCTGTAAGAGTGAAGTCTTCATTTAAAACTCTGTCCTCTTGATTTTGATTTAAAATCCATATGCATCTGGTGTTTTATACATATCTCCCACACAGCTAGCCAAAGCCCTGGCTTCATTTGTAGAAAAGGCCATCCTTACCACAGCTCTTCAGGGCCACTTTGTCCCAAATCAAATGTCCAGATTCGTGTGACTCTGTTTCTGGGCTTTCTACCATATATCACTTTCCATTGGTCTATCAGCCTATTTTTGCCCCAGATTCACAATTTGTCTTTAATAAAAGGCCCTGATACCCAGTAGAGCAAATACAAGCATAAAGAACACTCTTCACTGAATCCATTTTTATATGCCTTAATGTGATCATGTAAATGTAGCACCTACTAAAAAACAAATTAAAATCATAAGGAAAAATGTGTACTTTGAATTTTGAAGATGATAAATACCAGCTGTAACATATGTTGATCATCATTTTAAATCTCTCTACATTACTTAAGACTTAGCACAAGTACCAGCTAATATATTCTGTACAAAGCTTATCAACTATTCTCTGCCTCTACTTATCCTAGAAAGGTGGCTATTTAGAATCATAGATGATTCCAAAAGAAAAGTCAATCTTTTATATCAAAATACCGTAACTCAAAAGAGCACAATACTTCCTATGGCTTTTAAGTAATTTTATTGTGATTCACGCATGATCTATTCCCCCAAAAAACAACTGTGTGTGGCTATGTCCATGTTTATTGTAAAATTAAGGGTTCTAAAAGGTAATGTTTATCATGAGGGGTGGGGGACAAAAGGTCTGGCATCAGATACTTCTTTACCTGATAAAATACCTTCTTCCTAAAGAGGAGGGTGACATCTACCTGTTAGATGGCTTTCTAAATGGGTGGGTGGGTGTTATCTGATGTATACAGATAGAAGAAGGGAGTTAGAGATCTGACAGAAAAGAACTGGTGTAAATTACCATTCTCATTCAAAGGCAGCTTTCTATTCCTCAGACTTTAAGATACTTCTCTGCCTGTTAAGAGGTTCTCTTTGTACTTTTCTCAGACCTTTCTAATAAGAGGAGGGCCAGTTCAGCCTCTATTATTCTCCTGGTCATGGCTGGTGCTACCGCCTTCTAATAAAATAGGCAATTTGGGGAGGACGGGAGAGAGCATATCAAAAGGTTAGGGGAAAAAACCCTGCAGCTGTAAAGGAGGCCAAGTAAAACATGATACAATTGGGAAAGGGTAATGCAGGGGTTTGGAGAAGCTTCTGGGCTATTAGCAATTTTTATTTCTTGACCCAAATGATGGCTATGAATGTTTATTTTATAAATAACATGTTAAGATATATACTTAGGTTTGTATATTTTTAAGTATGTTATATTCTGTAGTAACAGAAATTGTGGGTGATACTTCATAAAATGCTAATTAACCTTAACTTCCAATATGGGTCAAAAAACTCTTGCAGAATAGGTCAGAACGAAGCAGTGTCCACAGGTGCCGATAAAAAACCCAGGCAGGCCTGAGTCAAAGATATGAAAGAAGAAGAATGGAAGTGGAAGACAGCAAAGAAAAGAAGAAATAAAGGAGAAAAAAGGAGTTAGGAAAGAAAACTGGTCTAAGGAAGGGCATGTGAGAAAAAGCAGTAGGGGGAACACACAGCATCAGAAACCAGCCCTCGGGAGAAAGTTATTTCCTACTCTGCCTTAGTTTCTATCTCCAGCCTTTCTTCTGAACCCCCTAAATCTGGAGGTGTGTTTTTACTCCATAGGTGCCTTTGGTGCAGACATCTTATCCACTTGGTTCACAATGTCACACAAGTACAAAGAAACAGGTTTATTTTTAACAAGTTTTCTATGTATGTTAACACACTGTAAATTAAAAACAAACACAGATTAACCTATGAGCAATAACAGGTGTTCCAACATATTAGTGTAGGTTACCCTATGTTTACTCTTTAAGGACTATTAAAAGTGCCCATGAGACGGCATGGCCAGCACAGATCCAAACATCAAGGTCTTCCCATTGTTGTTTCACAGGTTTCCTCAAATTCAGTACCTTGCAGACTGAACATTCAGCATCTCATTACTAGATTACTGAAATAGACTCTTTAAGGACTACTCTTGCTCTGTTCTGGCTTCCCTGTTTCTTTAAACATGTGGCTCCTGTAACTGTCTACTAATCATGATACTCTTAAGTCAAATCTCCACGTAGCATTTAAGGTATGTGAGCAATACGTACTACCTATTCAACTCTATTCCCAGTTATGAGCCAATATTGTTCTTCGTCAACTGTGACCTGGCTTATTTCAGAAATTTCCTTTTGCAAATACTGGCCCTCTCAACTTTGCTGCTTCTCTTCAGAATGGTCTCCTAATCTGAAATATTTTCATTCTTCTGCTTCACCCTAAATCCACTATTCCCTAAAAGACTGACCGCCCAAACTCAACACCGACTATTTTTTTGCTTAGGGTTAACCAGCAGTTAGGTCCACTCTATAATCAAATCACGTTATTCTCTACCTAGCGATGTACTATCTCCAGTCTTTCCAAGTGGCCTATTCCTTGAGGTCTACATTTCTCCTTTACTTTTTAAAATATTTATTTATTTTGAGGAAAGTACAAGCAGGGTAGGGGCAGAGAGAGGGGAAGAGAGGATCTGAAGCAGGCTCTGTGCTGACAGGCTGACAGCAGTGAGCCCCATGCGGGGCTGGAACTCACAAACAGCAAGACCATGACCTGAGGTTGGATGCTCAACCAAATGAGCCACCCAGGTGCCCCCTCTTTTGTTTTTAATTCTCTAAATAATACAGAAATTGGTTAATTTTAACAGATGTTTACTAATGCCATCACTTGTATAGTCGGCTGATCGGGCTTCTGGTGGGGACAGGGACAGCAATGATCCAGTCTATTTACTAAGCTCCCCTCATCTAATCAAAAATATCTAGGTTCATTTTCATTTCCTTTTCTAAACTTTTACCTATTTTTCCTGTGTGCTTCCTCAGTTTATCCCCACCTTAGGGGAAAAAAGAAAAAAGGTAGTGTGTGTGTACGTGTATGTGTAAGTAGGAGAGTGTGTGGAGAAAATAGGTACCACTTAGACTACATTCTAATTTTGATCATTTTACCACATTCTTATCTCACCAAACTGCAGGTAGCAGAACATGACCGCTGCACCACAAGCTAGACTAAAAATACCAAGACATACAAATTCCGTTGACTTCAGTATTCTGATTGACAGAGAATTTTAGAACGTGAGAAATGGCTCCACAAAACTACAAAATGATTTCATGATACAATGCCTGGAAAGGTTTGCAGTTTTCAAATATTAAAAGATAGTCTCTAGAAATAATTTTGGCAATATAAAACCCTACATTTTTTAGATTTTTGAGGAAAAAATGCCCATGATAATTATGCACAGCAATATGCACATTTTGTTGTTTCTGGAAAGTCATTAAAAAGAAGAGGCTTTCTCAGGAATTTACCAAACTATAGTAAAAATAATGATATTAACTAAATGTTCCTAGCACAGTTTCAATACATTTGGAAAGAGACATAATAAAACATTTAACTTTTCTAAGACTAATAAAGCAGAGTCCAGAGATTTCCTCAGGGATATCTGAAGGGATAAATGGTCTAATACCATAAAATTTCATACCAGTAAAGGGGAGAATATTCTAGCTCTAAATCAGTAATAACATGTATACACACAACAGATATCTACTTCCACACATACGTATTAGGAGATTTACAGGCTCCTTTTAAATGAGACAAATAGAAAGATTTGATGAAGTAATCAAAGAGACAAACAAGGCAGGATACTTAAAGGTGGAGATGGTAGGAGAAAGCAGACCAAACACAGCACATGGCACAAAGTTACAGAGGTAAAGAAAATTGCTTAATAACATTTTCAGGGAAATGTTCATATACTATGACCGACACAAAGAATATATTTAGGGAAACAGCAGACTAGAAGGATCATTTGAGGTTGACCCAGAGAGGACCTTAAATGTGAGGCTAAGTCAGAAATGTCACCCAACAGGGGCGCTGGGTGGCTCAGTCAGTTAAGCATTGGACTCCTGAAGACTCTTGATTTCAGTTCAGGTCATGATCTCACCTTGGGATTCTCTCTCTTTGACCCCCACTCCATGCGCACGCTCACTTGCTCTCTCGCTCTCACAAAACAGATAAATAAACTTAAGAAGAAAATATCACACAAGAGTTTCTCACATTGCCATTTACTAATGTTTTACACTTCATGGCTTTTTCTGCTCTTACTAGCCAGTCTTCATTTCATTATCCTAAACAGTCGGAGAGTTCTTCCCTTCCCCTATTGCAAAGATTTATGTTTTTATCCATAATTTCCCTGGAGCTTAATTAGCCCAAGCCCTTCCAAATTCTCTCTAGCAATCGATGTGTCACTGGAAAGCATAACTTTACCAGAGCTGCCTCAGTTAAAATGCTAGTTTTGTCAAAACAGAAGTGTACATAATAAACAACACATGTTAACATGAACTGTTTCATTTTAAAGGAACTATACTTAAATTAAGCTTTAGATCTAAGAGCATTACTTTATATTATGATAGTTCAAAAATATATCTTAAATATTAAGTTTTTGCCAGACACCATGCTAGACAAGGCTCAGGATCAGTGGTAGTATCACAATGACATTAGGTTTATTTGTACCTGAAGTGGTCCCCACAATGGAGGACAGAGATTCCTACAGTTTTAAGAACACTTTGATTGGTACAGTGCTTGAGGGAGGGAGGGAGGGAGGGAGGGAGAGAGAGAGAGAGAGAGAGAGAGAGANAGAGAGAGAGAGAGAGAGAGAGAGAGGGAGGGAGGGAGGGAGGAAGAAAGAAAGAAAAGTTACTTGTGATGTGTTAATACTTCTGTTTTTGTACTCCCCTCCACCTCATTCCCCTAACCCTTTTCAAAGTCAACAATAATCACATTTCCTTACCAGGCTATCAATTAGATTTGGGAGCTTAATTTCCAAAAATCTATGCCTCTAGCACAGAACCATTATCTCTTAGATCTGCCACCCTAAGAGCCTTGTAATACTGATCGGTGGGAATACAAAAGGCTGGAGGCTAGAACGAGAGGACTGATAAGAATTTTCAGGGGGATATACTTACAAGTATGGCTACAAGCTGTAATAAGTTATTACTGTATGTATTTTAATTCCTCTCACTCAAGGATATAGGTCTGTCACTATAAGGCAAGAAGAAACACAGTTCAAGGTACCCCTAGCAACGTGCCACCTTCATGAGCAAGAACAAGTGAAGGCATGGGCATGCATTCATGCGCCTACAAAGGAACGGCTTTATAAAGACTGGTTCTAGGTCTCTGATGTATGTATTTTACATTGTGCTTCTGTACCTTTCCCCTCTGGACACCTTTTTTAAGTCTGGTCCCATATTACAGAGTAGGATCAACAATAAAACTGAATAATCATGCTAAGTTCAATGAGGATTTTACAGCTGTCCTACTACTTTCTGACACAGGTTCCTCTAAGGAGAGAATGCAACTGAACACTGGAAGAGCTGACCAAATAACAAATGATCTAGAAGCTAACCAATAAAATCAACTCCAAAAGAAGAAATGGGCAGAATATGGCAAGAAACAAGGCAAACAAGTTAAGAGATAAAACTATAATTAATAAAACTGTTCTCGATAACATTAAGTCACCATCACCCACCCCAACACACATGTTGGTCACACACATTATCACCAAATACTTCATCTAATAATCAGTCACTGACAGAAACCATTACCAAATGCCAAATTGAACTTAAATTACAAATGTAGTAAAGATACAGCAGTCTGGGATATCCTAGGAAGATCCTTAGAGCTGACAATACAAAAAAGGGTATAACACACTCTTCTCTAGAAACATTTTTTTAAAGGAAATCTCCTAATTTCATGTAAATAATTTCAGAAAAAACAAAAATGCCTGATCCCAGCAATTAACAGCTACTTATAAGTAAAACCAAATAAAACACAATTTTAAAAAAACTAAAGAAGGTCCTATCACTTATGGCTGTACTCGGAAACTCACCAAGCACCTACTCCAGACTAATTCTGCAGCTCTTCAAAAAATGGCAAGAGAAGTTAAAAACAAAAGTTGGGGCACACAGTTTGTGAGAAACATCTGCCCAGCAAAAGAGAAAACACACAGCTAGGATGGATTCAGATAGGAGGTGAAATACATCATTTTAGGAAGCAGCCAGAGTCGAAACTGAAAACATAAGAAAATGGTGGTGACCAGGATAAAATCCAGAGAGCAGGGGGACACTTGTTAATTCAGACATTGCATTGTCCTTGTATCATTCAGTTTCATTTCTTAGGTCGACTGAAGGATACAGAAATCATATACTGATAAGGAAGTATGTAATATTAAGAAGTCTCCTAGGCTGACATGGTCACATACTTATTAAAGCAATCCAATTTTGAACTGATGATGGTTTCACTTCATTAGCGAGTTTATGTTTGTATCTTCAATCTACAGGGAGCTTACAAGTTATCACAGGCAGGCAAAAAATGGCTGCTGTGTGGTATACATGTCCCTTCCTAAACTACAGAATTCCTTGCCTCAGGTTTAACCTAAATTACTTGTGGAAAGAATAACTACCTGTCAATCTTCAAACCTGGGGACAGAGTATAATACAAAACAAAACAAAACATTAGATTGGGGAAACTGGGCATAATCTTGCTTCTGCCACTAATTAAACAGTTACGTGATACAGAGTTACACACACACACACACCTTGCTTTCATCATCTACAAAATTTAGGGAATAAAGTTATGTCTAAGACCACTTCTGGTTCTAAAAGTTTAGAATTGTGTGTTTTATCAACAGGATCTTCAAGAAACTAAAGGTATTTTAAAACAGTCCTAATCTATCCTTGGTTTTAAATATGATGCACTGAACATGAGGTGAAGAGGCTTAAGTTTAGGATTGCCCTACAGTAATGGACAACTTAAGAGAAAAAAAAATTACGAAGCTTCTTCATGAAGATCAATTAAAGTTTTGTAGAGTTTACAAACAAACTGAGTGACCTGAATGATTATAATACTTTATAGACACATAGCTGTTCTCTGACAATGTAGTGTTTCCACAGATGATTAAAACCCAACAGAACCAAAAGAGGGAAGAAACAGTATACAGAAAAAGTCATCCAAGTCTACAGCTTCATGTTTAGGGAAACCATATTGAATCACTGCCAATTTGTACTTAAAAGCTCTACAATAGGGGCGCTTGGGTGGCTCAGTCGGTTAAGCGTCCGACTTCAGCTCAGGTCATGATCTCAAGGTTCGTGAGTTCGAGCCCCGCGTCAGGCTCTGTGCTGACTGCCAGCCCAGAGCCTGGAGCCTGTTTCAGATTCTGTGTCTCCTCTCTCTCTGACCCTCCCCTGCTCACGCTGTCTCTCTCTCTCTCTCTCTCTCTCTCAGAAATAAATAAATAAATAAGTTAAAAAATAAGGCTTCTTTAAACAAAAAAAAAGGCTCTATAATAAATACCCAGGGTGCCCAACAAGTAGATGACAGGGTTATAACCTTTGGCCAAAACCTTCCTTTGGACTCTCATAGCATTCACTCAGGTTAAAATTATGGAGAACAGAAGGGACTCTGACAAAACTGGATATGCTTCAAATAAAAAATGTCTAGATAGGGCTTTATGGTTTACAAAGTGTACATTATCCCATCTGATCAAAACTCTGTAAAGTAGAAAAGGTAAGTGACTACAATACACTTAAAAAAATCTCTCTCTCACACACACACACACACACACTGGAGGAAACAGATCTAGGGAGTCTATTTAATTCAAGATCAAATTAAGTGACAACACTGAACCAGAATACCAGTCTTCCAACTCAAATTCTACGTTATTTCCATTGGAGAACACTATTATTTTGTCTGGTAAACAAGAAAAACAACAATGGGGCAAAGGCCGTAACAATAGGGCCGTACACTTTAAGGTTTATAAAATCTTGTGTACTACTATCATATTTAATCTCTGACTCTGAAAGTAGTAACATTATTTCTATCATATAAATGAGAGAACTGAGAGCCTGTAACCTGGTGCCTAAGTTACTGCAAATTGGAAAGTACTAGCATGTGTGTGCATGTGAGAACAAAAGGGCGAAAACAGCCAATCTTGTCTAGAAGTTTAAAAAGGTAAAAATCCTGGTCATCAAAGATCATTTATCCACAGACCTTGAGATCTGAAAGTATAGTCATTCTCCAGTTCAAATTACCTGGGGACCACCGATTCATAATGAGTAACTGAGAAATTCCAAAAGCTTTCCAATCTAAGCTTTCCTTAATCAGAATCTCATACCATATTCTTTTAGGAACATGTACAACTCTAACAACCTAGAGTGGGTCAATATTTCTGAAGGAACAATCTAATCATTTCAAGAGATTACTGAAAACTACAGGCTTAGTGACGCTAAAATACTTTGATTTTATTATACGTACACACACAATATTAAACTAGTCATTTGCTGTAAATAACTGGAGTTATTAGTTTTATGTCAACTTACCACTGAAATGCATTGTAATGGAAGTAGACCAAACCAAGACCATATAAAAAGGCAGCATTCTGCAAATAAAGGAAAAAAGAGAATTTTAGGAAAAGCCTTTATGTCTAATGCATATGATGTTTATATAAAATACAGTATCCAAGATGTTTTAAGTCATAAAACTACCCTGCATTACAATATATTTACAATATATTTCTAGAACACCAAAGTAACAGTGATGAGTCAGCCAATGGCACACGATCCAACTTGGAGACATTCTCTGGTTTGTTTTTAATCAAATCTGCCCTAAAATTTAAAAAACATGGGGCCACCTGGGTGGCTCAGTCGGTTAGGCATCCGACTTCGGCTCAGGTCATGATCTCATGGTTCATGGGTTCGAGCCCCGCGTCGGGCTCTGTGCTGACAGCTAGCTCAGAGCCTGGAGCCTGTTTCAGATTCTGTGTCTCCCTCTCTCTCTCTCTGACCCTCCCCTGCTCACGTGCTGGCTCGCTTGCTCTCGCTCTCTCTCTCTCAGAAATAAATTTTTAAAAACATTAAAAAAAAGAATTAAAAAAAATTATGAAGCAGAATTCCATAGGCACATCTAAACAAAAACGTATTATTTAGGAATAAGAAAATGCTTGGACTGTGCTATCCTATTCTCTCTTGCTTTTATCTGTATTCTTTCTCTGGTTCCTTGTTTCTTTAACTAGATTTAATTTTATGTTCAGTGCTGCCAGGAAGGTAGTAGTCAGAATTCATAGGAAATGCACAAAATAATCCTAGAAGAAAATTTTAGTGTTTAAAAAAAAAACACCTAGCCATTTACATGTGGGGCTCTAAACATCAAGTGATTCCTTTTGCGGTACAAAAGGAATGCTTCTTGCCATGCAGTCTCGGGTAGCATTTCCCCAGAAGCATACCCTGAGACAGAGGTTTTATGATAAGTAGTTTACTCAGGAAGTGACCCTAGCAAATACCAGTAAGGGAGTGGAGAAGTGAGGCAGGGAGGGGAAAGAAGCCAGTGAAGGGTGCATGCAGTATGGCTGGTTTTTATAGCTGGGTCGGAATCCTGCTCGGGATCTCTGGTAGACAGTGCGGAACATTCCCAAATCACCTTGCCCTTTCCCAGAGTCATCCTGCCCAAGTGTGAGGGACTAGAGTACTTATCCCACAACTGCCATCAGTCACTAGTTAGAGAAAAAGAATCAGCGATGTTTAAAGTATAAACAAAATTGTAAACAGCCGGGTGACTTTTTGGCATGCAGTTATTAATATGATAAGCTTTGTTCTAGGATTATATTGTGCATTTCCTCTGAATTTCAAGCACCTTGCTGGAAACACTGAAAAAAAATGTTTCTTAAGTACATCTTAAAATGTAATAAATATGAAGACTTAATTTCATTAAATCCTCATTGCCCCCAGCTTTCTAATCCAGAAAATTACATGCTACAGGAGTATTCACAGATATGGGCATTCGCAAAGGTCTCAGAAAACATCTATTTCAAAAGTTTGTGTTTAAAAAAAAACTTTTAAACTTATCTGGAACTGGTTTTAAGCAGGATTATTTATTTGTCACCCCATTCCCCACCCCCTGAAAGAAGCTGAGCGATTACTAGGTGTCAAGGACAATACTCGAGGGCTGAAGAAGCCCAACTAATTAAAACATAATTTGCTCTGCTCTCAAGAAGTACACAACCTAAGGGGGGGGGGGGCGGGCAGTGATATTAAGAATACAGGAGCAGTTAATTCAGTCATAAAGCATTCTACCCAGAAAGTCTAGATTTGAAAGACAACTGTGTTCTTAGGTGAGGGAATGGCAGAGAAGGGAGCGCGGCTGAGCAGATTGACATCCTTTGCCAATTTAGGTAATTACCCAGAGAAGGTGGTGTGAGGATGGCAGAAAGAGAGTTTACTGAGGGGAATTTCTGCTTTCAAGAAACACACTGCATTCTCCCAACTTCTTTACTTTGTTCATAGCTTATCCTTCCCACTCTAGGAAATCTTATCCCTCTTCCTGCCACCTTATAAATTCTATCATTATTCAAGTTCCATTTTTAATGGCATCTTCGCCACGAAGCTCTGCCGCTTCCCCTGCCTCAGTCCAGAAGTAATCTCTCCAACCTCTAAATCTGGCCTTAGAGCAAGTCTCTATCCCATGGCATTATTATATAACAGTAAGAACTTAACGCAAAATGCCAGTAACGTTTCTTTTTAAAGGTCCTAACAACCCTATGAGGTAGTAGAGGGCTTCATTTATAGAAATAAACAAACAAGGGTCAGAAACTTGCTCAGACAGACAGGTACTAAAGGGACAGACACAGGAACTGAATCTAGGCCTGCCTCGGGAGTTCACTTGGTAACTGCTGTGTTTCTGCTATTTGTGTACTGACTAAATCCCATCTCAACAGACAAATGTGCCACAAAGGCAGGAGTGTTAATCACCTGTGCATCCCATTATCACCCAGCACAGTGCCTTCTACCTGGCAGATGACCCAAGGTTTAGTAAACCGAGTCCCCCAGTATTTAAGCGCAGTTATGGAGTCCAGCCCCCTAGATGACACATAGTATGAGGCGTGGTTCCTATTAGCCAGGAGCTTATGTATCTCAGCAAAGAGTTAAGTCTCATTTGTCCATAACAGTAAACAATGTAATTCAAACATTCATTGAGCATGTATTATGAATCACAACAGAGTTATCAGCACTGGAAAGATGGTAGGGCACAGACAAAAATCCCTGCCCTCAATGATTTACAACTTAATGACAAAAGATTATGAAATTAAGTGCACAATAATATATTCCAATCTACCACCATTTCAGAGTTGGTGAAGGATAATAAGGACCAGGAAAAGAAGTAGCACTTGGGTACTGTATCTCAAGGACGGCTGGGAAAGGAGAAGGAAAAACAAGCCAGCTCAGCCAGGGGTTCTAAACCACATCTTTAGAAACAGTGACCTGGAGGTCTCACACATGCTCTTAAATAAATGAGTTCCTGGGGCGTCTGGGTGGCTCAGTTAGCTAAGTGTCTGACTCTTAGTATCGGGCTCGGGTCATGATCTCATGGTTCGTGGGATGGAGCCCCACATCGGACTCCACGCTGACAGTGTGGATCCTGCTCGGGATTTGCTTTCCCTCTCTCTCAAAATAAATAAACTTTTTTTTAAAAAAATGTGTAATCTTTGGATAAAATAACAATTTGAATGTACCATCACCAAGCATCCCATACGCCAGGAGTCACCTTTGAAGATAATCAATTTTTATAGGAATATCATTAAGAGATAAAAACAAGCCAAACTATTAGAAAAATATCAAATCTCTTAACCTTATTCTTCTCTGATACTAATCCCACATAGCTAGTGGTGCACAGTGGGAACAAAAAATCTACTACTCATCCTACCCGGGACCAAAAGAGGGGATAGGGAGGCAGAAAGCATTCCAAAGCCCCAGGAGTGAATCTCCAAATGCCTTCTGGTTACCTACACCTTTTGAATATACTATAAACACCTGAAACTCAACGAATCTTGGACTCAATGGGAGAGTCTGATGTTCTAATGGTATGGAAATTTTTAAATTTTTTTTAAATGTTTTTATTTATTTTTGAGAGAGACAGAGAGACAGAGCATGAGTTGGAGAGACAGAATCCAAAGCAGGCTCCAGGCTCTGAGCTGTGGGCACAGAGCCTGACGTGGGGCTTGAACCCATAAACTACGAGAGCATAATCTAAGCTGAAGTTGGACCCTTAACCAACAGAGCCACCCAGGCAACCCTGGTATGGAAAATTTTAGATAGTGGTAACAATCTCACCAGTTAAGCAAGATAAAAATAGTCCTATTTTTCTTCTTTTACCTCCTTCCCACCAATAAACCACATTCATTCTACTTATAAAACTCATTTTACAAAATGAGGCTAAAAAGCCTCTGATCGATCCCCTCTCCATTCTGACTGCCTTTTGCTAGGTAATTTAGGACCTCAACTTTGTCCACCTGGCCTCTTACAATGGTTTCCTTACTGCTCTCCCAAATTCTAACCTCCCCTTCCATCTACCCCCTTTCAAGTACCTTCCATTACCACTGCCAGTGAGCTTTCAAAAACTCAAACATGACACTGTTCTATCTGAAATTCCTCTGGCGAGTCGCTACAACCCTAGTGTGGCTCACAGGGGCTTCATTTTTTTTAACGTTGCTCAATTTTCCCAATCTCAGCCTCCACTTCCATCAGGACAAGTAACATGTGCACACCTATGAATAAAATATGCTCTTACACATTTCTGTGATTGTAAATATGTTTGCTTCCTCTGCTGAAAACACAAGCACCATCTTCCCTTCAACTCACTTCTCAATCTGGCAAATTCCTATCCATCCTTTAACACATCACTCACCTCTTCTTTCTAGAAGTATTATGGGACATTTCGAAGCCCCAAACAGAGTTAGGTTTTCTGATACATGTTTCTACATGAATATACTTACCTATTACAGACTATTACAGATCTGCTACTTATCTCCTCCACTAGAGTTAGGAGTCTCAATGTTAGAGAGGGACCAAATCCATCTTTCAATCCCTATGGCAAAGTAACCGCATATGTAATCTATCTACGAAAGGTTTGCTGCTGAGTAAGTCCATCTCTTACAGCCTTAAACAACCTGTTACACTTTTTTTTTCATCAAAGAATTTAATACTCTGCTAAATTCAACTTCTACTGAATTACTTCCTAAATTTGGACACTTAAAAGGGGTTTTCCTAGTTATAATATAGTAAAAGATGTTGCTAAAGCTCATTTTATCCATCATGCCCAAAATTATAGCATCAGGGCAGAAGTTCCGCTTCCAAAACATATGTGTAATACTGGATAGTGATCAGGCTGTAGAGGCCATCAGACTTGGGTTAGAATTCCAGTCTTGTCATTTATTATCTATTAATACTCTATTATCTATTTATTATCTATTAAGAAACAAGTTAATTGATCAGTTTCACAGGGTTGCTCTAAGGAATGAAATAAGATCAAACATGTAATATAATACCTGGCACTTGAAATTTTTAGGAAAACTAAAGGAGACAATGTATCTAACACCACTAAAAACTTATCTGGTATCTGATAATGGCTCCATGGATAAAACATGATACATAAAATTCTTGGTAAGTCTCGGTGCTGAAGAAAGAGAAGAGAAGAGACCAAAAAAACCCAGCATATTAAAAATAAGAGGACTCAGAAATAAACCGGACTTATGGACAAGACTACTCAAAGCCTATTCGACATTATGACCAGAGGATTTTTTAAAAAATTTAATAAAATAAACAAAACAATGAAGTTGGAACACTGGCAACCCTTTCACTGGATCAGCGCCGGAAGGTACTGAAAGAGCTGAGGGCTGTGAGTGAACAAGCCCAGGATGTGCCCTTCTGAGGAAGAGGATGCAGGTACTCATGTCTCATTTCCATAAAATCCAGACTTCAGCACTCCTACTGCTAAAGCAACGGCCAAGCTAAGAGTTTTTCTTTTTCCTAAGAAGGTTATAATTTTATTTCCATTATCTAGAAAAAAAATTTAAGTGAGACTATAAGACTTTCAGGTCATACAGACACAATTATAATTCCTTTACTAACCAGCACCATGAGTTAATTTGTATTACAAGTATGGTCTATTTTGCAACAACATGCGTACCTTCTCTTAACTGTGTTCTATCCTATTACGATCACAATCAGACAAAATACATATCTCAGCCTCCCTTGCAGCTAGGAATGTGCCTATTACTACATTCTTGCCAGGGAGAGGTGTATGAAGGAATGTGTATGCTTTCATGATTCCCTTAAAGGAAAGGATTGTTGCCCTCTGCTTCCTCTTCCTCTGACCAGCTCCTCAGAATGTACAACCAGCTCCAAGGCATCAGACACAGAAAACACAAGAAAGGAAAAATAGAGACCAATTTCAATCATGAACAAAAATGTCAAGATACAACATGTTAGTGATCCTAATCCATAAAGACCTAACAACGATAAAAACGTATTACCAATCTGAACTTACTTCAGAAATACAAGATTGGCTTAAACAGGAAAAATATAAAACTACCTCAGTGGGTGCAGAATAAGTATTTGCATACAAAAGAAAAATGTTGACTTTTAAAATGACATTTTTAAAAGTTGGCTTTCATTAGAGCGAAGAAGTTACCTTCTATTCTCAGTTTGCTATTTATATATTAAAAAAAAAAGAACCTAAAATAATCATGCTTAATGATGAAACATTTATTTAACACATCCCCTTTAACAAGGGAATTAACAAATGTACTCTATCACCTCTTTCAATCAATCCTGTGCTGGCATCCTAGTTACCACAACAGCAAGTGAAAAGATCAAAAAGAATTGGAAATGGAGAAACAAAATTATCATTAATTAAAAGGTACACGAAAATCCAAAGTAACAAAGTTAAATCAGCCAAGTTAGTAAAAGTTAGTGAAATTGCTTGATATATTTAACTTAACATATAAAATCCAACTGCAGTTCTATATATCAGCAGAGATTTAAAAAAATTAAAATGACATTTCTAATAGCAATAAAGCTATAAGCTATAAAATATACTTTATAATATGCACACGAACTTTGTAGAGAAATTATAAAATTTTATTAAGACAGTAGTCTCTTTACAGTGAGTTTCTTTTTTTAATGTACAAAATGTACAAAGTCAATGCAATTCCAATTAACCCCCGGAAGTCACTGTGTTTTACTGAACTTTATGACTGATTTCCAGAACTACAGAAACTGACTAGATACTGAACAAATACTGAGACAAATCGGAGACTCCAGGTCTGTGCTGTTGTAAACCCATTTCCTATCTTATCTAGTGCCTGCCTTCTTTTCCCCACTTTGAGTCCTATATCTCCAAGCATAACTCTAGGCTCTAAAACAGGAGTCCACAAATTACAGCCAAATTTTTTCTTTAAAGCCTAAGAAGTAAAAATAATTTTTACATTTTATAATGGATACACCGTCTTTTGGCCCACAAAGCCTAAAACATTTACTATTTCTGCCTTTTAAGAAAGTTTTGGGCATCTGCTCTAGACCAAGAACTTGAAAGTTCCCTGAACACCTATTGTACTTTCATGTGCTGGCTCAGTTCCCTTCTTGGAAACTCTCTCCACATCTCTTAGCTGGAAAACTTCCACTAATCCCTCCCTCAAATTGCAACTACTCTGTGGAGTCTTTCTAATCCCCTTTCCCCACACCCTTTGCTTAAAGACACACACTTCTGCCTCCCTTGCAGCCCCCAGCAATGTTTCTGACCACTTACCAAAAACGCAAGCTTATTCGTGTCTTGCCTCACAAAGATACGGGCAACTTGAGAGCAGAAACTATCTTATCCCTCCCTGTACTGCCAACAGAGCCCTTGCTAAGAAGTGCAAAAGCCATTTAGTGACAGGCATAAATAACGTGATGGAAAAAGTCCCTGGGGCACCTGGGTGGCTCAGTAGGTTGGGCATCCAACTTTGGTTCAGGTCATGATCTCATGGTTCATGAGTTCGAGCCCTACATCAGGCTCTCGGCTGTCAGCTCAGAGCCCCCTTCAGGTCCTCTGTCCCTCTCTCTCTGCCCCTCCCCTGCTTGCACTCTCTCAAAAATAAATAAAACATTTTAAAAAATGAAGGAAAGAAAGAAAGAAAGTCCCTGAAAAGTCAGAAGATGAGCGCAGATTCTACTAGTTCCCTAGTTTCTGCAACTTTTAATCAACGGTCCTTTAAGACAGCATGCTATCTGAATTCAAAAAGCTCTTCTTTCTTTTCTTAAATTCAAGTGGGAAAAAAAAAAGGAAAAAGAGTAGATTTTATTTATTTTAAAAGTTCACAATTATAAGGAAAAACGTGTAATGGAATTGTTTAATTAAGTATACTGAATAGAAGTCATCAGGAAATAGAACTTCCATGTTAACACATGTCCTTACAGTCTTCTATTTGTAGACTGAAACACATAAGAGCAGTAACAGCAAACACACAATTTTTTATTCTTACTTTTTCTACTTCATACTATAAACCATAAGAGCAATTTCTAAACTTAGTCCTGACTCAGGGATGCCTGGGTGGCTCAGTCGGTTAAGTGTCCGAATCTTGATTTCAGCTCAGGTCATGATCTCCCGGTTCATGAGATCGAGCCCCACATCCAGCTCTGTGCCGACAGCCTGCAAACTGCTTGGGACTGTCTGTCTCTCTCTCTCTGCTCCTCCCCCACTAGTGCGCACTGTCTCTCTCTCTCTCTCAAAACAAATAAATAAACATTAAGGGGAAAAAGGTAAACTTTTTTTTTTTTTTTTTTTTTGACTCATGAAAGGGCTTAGGTTTTGCGGCTGCTGTTGAAGGGGATCAGGACATGGTACTATGAAGTATGCCATTTTGGCGCAAGAATCATTTTGAGCTGAAAGCATTTGAGTTCCTTAAATCTCTCATGTGCCAAAAGCAGAGCCTCCTAAAAGAATCCAAGTGTCGTAACTCCCTCCCATAGAGCAAGTGTAATGGACTTTGTCACAAGACTACTGTATCTCCCATCTATTCTCATAAGGGCTCATTTATCTTCCCCCAAAGTTGTTTCCTTTAAGTGTCCTTTCTCCGTCTCATCGCCTCCTCAGTTGGTATACAGCTCCCAATTCTAACCGCCCTTGGAATTACTTATCACTGAGTTTTCCCACGGGTATATGCGCTGCATTTATAAACAATTTCCCCCTCCTGTTACTCTAAGTAATTCACAGGCCCTGGCCATGAACTTAAGTAATCAGAGGAAAGTTTTTCCTCCCTATATTGTTTTTTAAATTATTATCCCATTTCTACACGGTATATAAGAGCTGCCTAGTAAGTAAGCTTTTGCTTATTATTAGCTAGCACCAGCAAAGTATTCATTACAATCACTAACAGTGAAGATACAGCGGCACGATACAGTAGTCACGAGAGGGCTGGCCAATGTTCACCATTTCAAAAATGACTCAATTGTACTGAACTAGGTAAGGAAAAGTATGATCTGTCAAGAAATAAAATTCTTAATTACATAACAAACATTATTGAGTTTTGAAATGTTAACCAAAGATTAAGATTTAATTACTGATTACAGATCATTTGTCCAATCTGAATTCCAAAAGACTCTAACAAAAACTAAAGTTGATCATAAATCAGCCCCCAAAACTTTTTGGGTAGGAAAAGCCAGACCTGAACCGGCACAAGCCTTTCCTTACCACTTACTATAACCAATCATATGATCCCTGCAGAGATGTAAATATCCTGTTGCCACAGGGGATATTATGAATGCATTATCATCTTTCTGAAATCGAAGAGGAAGAGGAAGAGGAAGAGGAAGAGGAAGAGGAAGAGGAAGAGGAAGAGGAAGAAGAAAAGAAATCCTCCCAATTCTACACAATTCTGGATGCAGGAATTTCAGATGAAGAACGGAGACCCTGCAGAATAGGGAACCATTTTATTTTTTTAAGATCTAATTGGAGAGGACAGGTTTGAAGAGATGTGGTTTTAAGAAAAAAGTGCAACTAAAACTCAGGAGATAATCATCTCAGTCATATTTTAAAAAAGAGAATCAATCATATACTTATTCTTCAATTTACAATATACTGTGGGTATAAGTCACACAAAATTAGACAAAATAATATAAAAAGCTAAACCTAAAATCACTGTCATGAATGTGAATTCGGATCACCACCAGCCACTAAGTATGTTCACTGGGTAAATACTCATTGGATCACAAATAATACTGTCATACTGTTTACGGGTACTTAGAAAATAGAATTAAAATAAGTGGCATTAATGTCTTTAAGTGACAAAATCTGGTACAAGTTCTTTATCCCGAGAGAACCAAAAATGTCTTATCTACCCCCACACTTGACCTGGCCCTGAGAATGTAAACCACCGTTGACTGTGGATGTTAACACGACTTTGCTAGTCCTCCGTTTTCATTAGCATTAGCTTACTTTTCCACGTGTCCTGACCAGGCACATGGTTTGTCCATTATTACACGAACCACCAATGAATGCTTCGTGAAAAGCATCAACAGCAGCAGTTTGAGGCCCAAGATTCTTTGAATCCCTTAACTCAAATTCCTTGCCCTGCCATAGCCACCCCTTCCAGACTGTTACATATGTGGACATTCTAACCCAATCAAGATCCCAAACTGAAGACCTGCCCTAAGACAAAGTTTCACTTCTCCATCAGTTCTGACCTCACTTTCCTCCCTATGACAACAAAGCCTTACAGATGTGGCGTTCTTCTCTCCCCTGATGAGCAATAAACTCAGGTTTGTGTTCTTGGTATTTGGGGAGTCAGCTTTTGACACCTGGGAGGATCTCAAATTGCTTGTTAAGAACTCTGTACAGTAAGACACTACCAATGATAAATTATTCTGATGGCTAGTTAGTATTCCATGTATTGGGCATTCAGTAATTATGTTCCCTTATTATTAGAAATATCTACAGTAACTTCTTAAGTAATAAATTCTATATTAAGCTTTCCTTATTAGAAGTAAGCTTAGAGGGGAGCTCCACCTCTGGCAATGGTAGACTAATCTGTTTTGTACTTAATTTCTCTCTTCTATCTGAATAATTATAGCTAGACAAGCTGGACAAAATATTGTTTTAAATCTGTTTTTGGGCATCAGACAACTACCAGAGAGAGCATCAAGAACTTGCAAAGTTATAATCAGCAACAGCCAAAATTCATTAAAAACCAAACGTCCTGTCAACAATAAAATGATTAAGTTGTGGCATGTCCATATAATGAATTATATCGCAATGAAAACAAACTCCTGCAATGTACAACTGCAGGGATGACTTGATCACAGACCATACTGCGTGAAAGCAGACAGACTTAAAAAATACGCTGCACAACTGCATTTTTCTTAAGTTCAAAAGCAAGCAACGTGGTACCATACGTATCGCACTATTGCTTCCAATGAAGGCTAAGAAGGATGGTACTGGAGAAGATCCTCCTAGAGACGATAAATATAAGTAACTATAGTTTTATAAAAACCATAAACTCTGCTTTATCGAATTTATAATACCTAAAATAAAGCAGCTAACAAAAGGACTCAAGAGTAAACAGAAACAGGCAGATTCTGGTGGAAAGATGTGGCTGTCTGAATAGTGGCCCCCAAAATGTCAATATCCTAAATCTCCAAACTGAGAATATGTACCTTATGAGGCAAAAGATGGGTCACAGTTGTGACTAAGGACAGGATCATCAGTTGGGAAGCTTATCCTGCATTATCCAGGTTAGATCCACTGTAATCACAAGGGTCCTTAATAAGAGGGGGCAAGAAATTAAAGGCCAAGGAAGGCAATGTGGGGTCAAAATGCAGTAAGATAGATATAGGGCTTTGAGCCAGAAGACTGTGGGCAAACTTCAGAAGCGGGGGACAAAAAGCAAGCAAACAGATGCTCCAACAGAGCCTTCAGAAGGAACCAGCCCTACGGACAACTTGATTTTAACCCCTAAGACTCATTTGGGACTCTGACTTTCAAACCTGTACTAGAATTAAATTTGTGTTTTTAGCCACTAAATTTGTGGTAATTTGTTAAAGCAGCCATAGGAAACCAACACAGAAGACCACGCTCAGAGGGTAGAAAGTTGTATGGACCGAGCTCCATTTTCCTGGCTACTCACTTGGTGCCGGCATGGCACACCGGAGAATGGGTCACTAGTAGAGAAAGCACTCTTTCTAATATAGAAAACCAGAAGACTGGAACCAGGAGAAATCACAACCCACTAAATTAAGAGAAACGCCAGAAAACAAAGAGCCAGAGAAGACATATCTAAACTCTGCCTACCAACATGTCTGACTGACTCCTCTATGCAAGTTATAGACTTAACGCAGTTAAAGACAAAAGATATAAATTGATACGTAAGTCGCCACTCCAAGAAGTGAGTTTGCAGTTCAAGTCCAATACAGATAACTGGCTGATAAAAGACAAAAATCAAACACACACACACACTCGCTAGAAGAAAAAAACAGAACCAAGAGTTAGCATAATTTTCATAAGGCCCAGTGCCCCACACAAAACTACACAACATATAAAGATCCAGGAAAATGGAACACATTCTCAGGAAAGAAGAAAATCAACTGAAACCGAACCCAAAATGATAAAGACACTAGAAAAGGGCAGACAAGAACTTTACAGTGGCTAGTCTAATTATCATAACAAAATACACTCATAATAAAAAGACAGGAAATCTCAACAGAGACAGAGAAATAATGAAGAACCCAATGGACAATCTAGAACTGTAAATAGAAATTCTGAAATAAAATTCAATGGACTGAATTAATAGTTAAATGATAACAAAAAGAAGAAAAAAATAAACTTCAAAACGGAAAAATTATCCAATGTGAAGACCATAGAGAAAAAGAAAAAATAAGAGCCCTTCAAGGACATTTATATAAAAACAAATTATCTAACCTACATGGAATTGTGTCCCCAGAAGAAAAGAGAATGAACAAAAAAATTATTTGAAGAAATAATGACAAAAATTTCCCCTATTTAATGCAAATTCAGAATGCTCCAACAGGATAAATATGAAGACAACCATGAAGAAGTAGATCATGACCAGGCCAAAGATAAAAAGCAAATCATGAAAGAGGCAAACAAATTGTGTACAGGGACAGTGGTTCAATTAAGAGCTGATTTCTCATCAGGAGATATGGAGGCAAGAAGGCACAACTTCACTTTAAAAAAAAAAAAAAAAAGGCAAGCCAACTCATAATTCCATAACCATCAAAAATGCCCTTTAAAAATGAAGTCAAGGGTGTGCCTGGGTGGCTCAGTCAGTTAAGCGTCCGACTTCAGCTCAGGTCATTATCTCACAATTTGTGGGTTCAAGCCCTGTGCCGGGCTCTGTGCTGACAGCTTCGAGCCTGGAGCCTGCTTTGGATTCTGTGTCTCCCTCTCTCTCTGTACCTCCCCCTCTTACACTATCTCTGTCTCTCTCTCTCATTCTCTCTCAAAAAATAAACACTAAAAAAAGTTTTTTTATAAAAATGAAGTAAAAAAAAACATTTTTTTCAGCTAAAAGAAATTCCTTTCCACTGTACCTTTACTATAAAAAAATGCTAAATAAAGTTCTTCAGTCTAAAAAAATAAAAAAATGACAGTACATGGAAATTATTCACAGAAAGCAATGAAGAGTATCAGAAATGGTAACCATATGGGGAAATACAAGCAATTACTATTACAATGTAATATATGGACCTGTTCAAAGCAAACAAACAAAACATCATCTTATAGAGTTAATACCGTAAACTTAATATATATTGTAACAACTATCACACAATGGCCACGGCTAGGTAAGACATGAACCTATATAACTGCAAACTTTCTACCATTTTATGTGAACTCATACAATATTAACTTGACTGGTAAAAATTAAAAGTATATACCATAATCCCTAGAACCACCAGTAAACAAATAATGAACAGCTGGAACAGATGATAGGAAAAGTAAAGTGAAATTGTAAAACAGATTGAATTATCAAAAAGGAGTAAGGGAAGTAAGTAGGGAGGAACAGAAGACCAAGAAACTGAGGGGACAAACATAAAAGGAAAAATCAAATTAAAGATGCAAACTCAATCATATAAATGAGTACATTATTGTGAATGGCTATCAGTGCAAGTAAAAAACAGATTTTCAGGCTGGATAAAAAAGGAAGGCACAATTATAAGCTGTCTACAAAAGAATTGTAAATAAAAAAGATACCAGGGGTGCCTACCTGGCTCAGTTGGTTAAGCGGCCGACTTCGGCTCAGGTCATGATCTCATGGTTCATGGTTCGAGCCCCGCATCGGGCTCTGTGCTGACAGCTCAGAGCCTGGAGCCTGCTTCACATTCTGTGTCTCCCTCTCTCTCTGTCCCTCCCCTGCTCACACTGTCTCTGTCTCTCTGTCTAGCTCTCTCTCTCTGTGTCTTTCTCTCAGAAATAAATAAAACATTAAAAAAATTTGAAAAAGACACCAATACGTTGGAAGGAAAAGGAAAAGGATATATCACATAAAAGACAAGCCTAGATAGAATGGCTATATTCAAATCAGAAAAAACACATCAAGACAAAAGGAGTTACCAGAGGTAAAAAATAATATTTTATAATGATAAAAGGGTCAATTCATCAGGTAAAAATAGCAATCATAAATGTGTATGTACTAGTAAGAAAACTTCAAAATGTATTTTTTAACTGCAAAATTAAGACAATTCCAAAATCATAAGAACTCTCAGCAAATGACAAACACAAAAATCAAAGATATAGATTTGAAAAACACTGTCAACTGTTACCTGTTGTTTTCAGCACGGTACAACCAAAAGTACAAATTAACGCGGTTGTTTTCAAGTGTTGAACTGATAAAATAGTCTCCACATATTTCAAAAGAATGAACTCATACAAAGTATGTTGTATAAATAAAATAGAATTAGAAATCATTAACAATGAGATACCTAAAATAACCCCAAATATTTTGAAATTATACAATTTGTATCCAAATAACCTATGGATCAAAAGAAAGAGCAAATAGAAGACATTTGCAAATAAAATGATAACAAAAGTACAAGATATAAAAAGTTGTGGGATACACTTAAAGCAATGCTAAGAGAAATATATAACTTTAAATACTTATATTAGGGGGAAAAAGAAAGAAAATCAATCATCTAAGCTTCCACCTTATGAAATGAGAGGGGCACGTGGGTAGGGCTCAATGGGTTAAGCATTCGACTCTTGATTCAGGCTTAGGTAGACTCTTGATTAGGCTCAGATAGTAATCTCACAGCCCTGCGTGGGGCTCTGTGCTGGGCATAGAGTCTGCTTCTTAACATTCTCTCTCCCTCTCCCTTTGGCCTGCCCCTGCTCAAGGGAGTATGCACAGGCACTCTCTCCAAAAGAAAAAGAAATAATAAGAAAATTAAACACAGAGTAAGCAGAACAAATACAAAAGACAATCGGGAATCAATGAAATATAAAACAGAAAAACAATACTGAAAAAAAAATCTATGGAACAAAGATTTTTTGCAAAGATCAATAAAATCAATAAGCCTCTGGCCAGGCTGACCAAGAAAACAAAATATCAGAACAAAAGAGGGTATACTTCATTACCGATTCTACAGTTATTTAAAGGAAAAGACAGTTATAAGATAGTAAATCTGGAAATACTGTTGGGGAACGCCACTGTAAAGAACACTTGCACAGTATACGTGACAAAACCCAGTTTAGGCCTCTTCAAAACTTTTTTTTTTTTAATGTTTTATTTATTTTTAGGAGAGAAAGAGACAGCGTGAGCAGGGGAGGGTCAGAGAGAGAGGGAGTCACAGACTGAAACAGGCTCCAGGCTCTGAGCTGTCAGCACAGAGCCCGACGCGGGGCTCGAACCCACGAACCGCGAGATCATGACCTAAGCGAAAGTCGGACGCTTAACCGACTAAGGCACCCAGGCGCCCCTAGGCCTCTTCAAAACTTTTAAGATTTGGCAGGTGGGTGCAGGGACCCAATCGTCCTGATGCGGCCCAAGACAGGCCTCATATAGAAGTTCCTTTGCTTATTAAAAGTGCCACCTACCAACTGGGAGTGGGCCTGCCCTTTCTTTGGTTGGTCTCTCCCTGCCTTCTGAGCACAGGAACCAGTTTCAGAAGTGCTCTTCAAAAGGCACAATTATGAAAACAAAAGGACAAGACAAAGACTGTGAGAAAGTATTTCCAATACAGGGATCTGACAGAGGGCTTTCCTCTAGAATACATAAATAGCCCATGCAACTCAATTAAGACAAAAAAAGAATTTAAAAATGAGCAAAAGAGGGGTGCCTGGGTGGCTCAGTCGGTTGAGCGTCGACTTCAGCTCAGGTCATGATTATCAAGGTTCATGAGTTCGAGCCCCACCATCGGGCTCCGTGCTGACAGCTCAGAGCCTGGAGCCTGCTTCTGATTCTTCTCTCTCCTTCTCTCTCTGTCCCTCTCATGCTCATGCTCTGTCTCTGATTCTCAATAATAAATAAATGGTAAAACAAATTTAAAACAAAAATGAGCAAAAGATGTGAACCGGTAAATTAACAAAAGAAAAGGCCTAAAGCACACACAAGATGCTCAACATCACTATCCTCAGTAAAATGCAGGTAAAACCAAGATGAAATACCTACTAGAATGGCTAAAGTCAAGTTACCATTGGAATGTAAAATGGTACAGCCACTTTGGAAAACAGTCTGGCAGTTAAACACACAACTGCAATGTGACCCAGGATTTCCAAATCCTACATACATATCCCAAGAAAAATGAAAACCTATGTCCGCACAAAGACCAATAATGTTCACAGCATTCCATTTATATATACCTAAGGAAATATAAAGCAGGGCACAACACAAATGTCTATCAACTGATAAATGGAATAACTGTGGCATAATCATTCTATGAAACACTACTTAAAGCTTAAAAAGACAATATTAATACACAAAACATGGAAGAGTCTCAAAATTAGCATGCTAAATCAAAGACATGAAAAGCAAAAGAATACTTGTATTTGTGTGAGGCTAAACAACTTAGTTTATTTAGAAAAACAACCAAGAAAGGACAGCCAAGGAAATCCTAAAAGCAAGAAAGATGGAGAGAGGGTGCCAGAGTGGTACATATTAAAATATATTATAAAATCTCTATAAGTAAAATAGTATGGCGATTAGTTCATAAATAGACTAACAAAGTAGACCAGAAAATCCATAAGCTGACAAAATTGCACATGAAAATACAGTGTAAAATTAAGGCAACATTTCAAAATAGAGGAGGAAAAGACGGGCTTTCTAAACAATATATCGTGTTGGGACAATTAGCCATAAGGAGAAAGATAAACCTAGACGCTCCTCACACTGTAAACCAAGGATAAACCTCAAATGGATCAGAGATTTAAATCAAAAAATAAAAACCATTTGAGTAGTAAAAAAAGTATGTGGGTGAATTTTTCTAACACCTGGGAACAAGGAAGAAAAAAAAAATTTTTTCCTAGAATTCAAAACGCAAATCAGTATAGTAAAAGACTGATAAGTTTGACTACACAGAAATAAAAGACTTCTGCATGGGCAAAAACAAATGCACGAAAGTAAAGCAAAACAGCAAATGGCAAACTGCAACTTGTATTGCAGATAAGCATAAATATACTTCCTACAAAATATAGCCATCTAAAACAGAAAAATAAAACAGTGGCCGAATATCAGAAAATTGGGCAAGAGATATGAACAAATGTTTCAAAGGAAAAGAAATACAAATAGTCTGTAAACTTTAATTTCAAAAACCTCGACCTCACTAACAATTTAAAAAATGCAAATTAAAACAACAGGACATCATCTCTCACCTCTCAGGGAAAAAGCCTGCTGAAGTAACCTTTCTTGGTTAAGACCAAGAGGAAATCCGCATTCCCAAAGGAGCTATATTTAACACTTAATCCTTATAAAGGATCCCACTTACAGAGGAATCTTTGCCAAAGAATCACTAAGGAAAATATAAAAAGACAGTTTTACTATTTACTTTAGCACTATGTGTAAAGGCAAATACTGAAGCAACTGATTTGAATAAACTATGGAATAAATCTTCATAACCTTGGGTTAGGCAAAGATTTCTTAGGTGCAACACTAAAAGCACAAGCAATAAAAGAAAAAGTTGAGAAAAATGGACATCAAGATGCAATTTTTTTTGCACTTCCAAATATACTTCCAAGAAAGTGAAAATACAAGCCACAGACTTTGAAAACATATTTGCAAATTACATATGCGATAAGAGACTGTATCCAGAATGTATAAAGAACTCTTACAACATACGAGTTTAAAGAAAAAAAAAAAAAAAAAAAAACAAAACAAAACACAGAGGTAAAATGGGCACAGGGTTTGCATAGGCATTTTAGTGAAGAATATACATAAATAGCTAATATGTTCATAAAAAGATGCTAAACATCATCGGCCATTTGAAAACTGGAAATAAAAGCCACAACAAGATGCTACTTCACACCCACTGGAATGGCTACACTCAAAAACTGAATTACAAGTGCTGACAAGATGTGGAGAAACCTAAACCCTTTACATTCCAAGAATGTAAAATGTTATAGCCACTCCGGGAAAACAGTTTCTTAAAATGTTAAATACAGATTTACCCTACAGCTCAGCAATTCCACCCCTGGTCATCTACCCCAGAGGACTGAGAATATCTGCCCACACAAAATGTGTACAACACGAATGTTCTAAGTGGCATTCTTCACAATAGCCAAAAAGTGAAAGCAACTAAAATGCCCATCAACTAATGAATGAATAAAATGTGGTATAGCCATACAATGAAATATTACTGATAATTAAAGAAGTAAAGTATCAATATGTGCTACAGATGGATCAACCTTGAAAACATATGCTAAGTGAAAGAAGCCAGTCACAAAAAACCACATATGATGTGTTTCCCTGGATAGGAAATATCCAGAAATACAAATACACACAGACAAGAAGTAGATCAGTACTTGCCAGAGGTGGAGCAAGAGGTTTCATTATGGGGAGATGGACATGTCCTAAAATAAGACTGTGGCTATGGCTGTACAACTCAGAAAATTTCCTGAAAGTCACTGAACTGCATAGTTAAAACAGTTGAATTTTATGCTAAGTAAAAATTACACTTCAACAAGCTTTAAAAAAGAAAGATAAGCAACAGGCTGGAAAAAGTATTCTCAAGACATTTCTTAAATTACCAAAATATATTGTTAAAACTTCTACAAATCGAAAAGAAAGATAAACTAGGTGATAGAAAAATAAAGTATACCTTAAAAATCTGAAATGGCGATTTAGATTAAAAATAAACACGATGTGAAGATTAACCTGCCCAGGTAACTTTATGAAGTGCTTACGCTAAGAAATGAATGACTCATTATTATGCACAGTTCTTCATTTAGGAGAGTCTTCTGAAAACCAGTTAGTTCCAGGCACCTGGGTGGTTCAGTGGCTCAGTCAGCCCCACATTGGGCTCTCTGCTGTCAACACAGAACCTGCTTCGGATCCTGTCTCCCTTTCTCTCTTTGCCCCTTTCCTGCGCGCACTCGTGTGCTCTCTCTCTCTCTCTCAAATATAGATAAACATTAAGGAAAAAACAGGTTCAGCTGTCCTCTGAGCTCCAATTACAGACAAACTGTACTAAAAAAGATTATAATTTTCCCATTAAGCCTTGCCTTTTCAGTCTCCTACACCCATCTTCAGCCTTTTTTTATTCTCAGGTACCAACTTAAGACAAAAAAACAGAGTCATTTTGTTGCTGTTTGGTTATCCTTGCTTTTAAATTCTTACACTTAGGATCATCTTTGGCCAATAAACCGTGTCAGAGTAATCTATCTCTTTTAATAAAATATAAGGTGGTTCACACAAGAGAGTACAAAGAACATTCATTTTTTTTGTTTCCAATCCCGTTTCCTTAGAAGTAGTATTTTTAAGTAATGAACAAAACCAAGGAAAAAGAACACAATGCATTTTGAGCATAACCCGTAGTCATCGGCCCCCAAATAAACAGGAAACAGACATGCAAATGTGCACCAACCTTCCAGTAGTCAGACTGTAAACTGTAGTACCTCTGGTATGCAGATAATGCTGAAAGAGGGAAAATAAGGATGAATCGCAAAAATGTCCCATTTCAAAATCAATACTCCATGTTTTAAGAAACATTATAAGAAGCCTCCCACCATACCACCACCTCCCAATAGACAGTGATATTTAAGAGCAAATTTAGAAATCTGGGCCTCCCCCTCCTCACAGTCAGACATAATAAATGTCAAATATACAGGAGTTCATGGATGTAAAACTGCACTATCTCAAACCTAAACTTGAACAGAATCTAGGCTGCCTCTTGAATCAACATGACCTTCCGCAGAGACCAAATCTGATAAAAGGATTAAGATTTTCTGAGTCTACTCCAGAATATGATGGGGTATTTGTTCCCACAGGGACCTCACTTCTAAGAATGACCAAGAGCTCGACCAACTCAAAGAGCAAAGGGAGTATTTCTTTTGTGACGCTTCCTTTCATATAATCAACAACAAATCCAGCCCACAACTGCCTTGCTCCAAACTCAGTTCCAAAACACTGTGTCACACAACACTAAATCCACCACAAGGAATAAAAGGCTTTGGGAAAAACTACAGTTCCTGTCAATCTAAAAACTCAGTGAGGGGGCACCTGGGTGGCGGTTAAGCATCTGACTTCGCATCCGACTTCGGCTCAGGTCATGATCTCATGGTTTGGGAGTTTGAGTCCTGTGTCGGTCTCTGTGCTGACAGCTCAGACCCTGGAGCCTGCTTCGAATTCTCTCTCTCTCTCACTCTCTCTCTCTCTCTCTCACACACACACACACACATAAACATTAAAAAAAAATTAAAACTCAGTGATGAGGTTTAAAAAAGTAAATGAAAAATTATATATGCACACCAGAATTGGCAGCAAGAGCCCTTTTTTTTTTATTTTTTTTTTTTCAAATAGTTTATTGTCAAATTAGTTTCTACATAACACTCAGTGCTCATCCCCAAAGTGCCCTCCTTCATGCCCATCCCCCCTCCCCCCCACATCCATCAGTCCTCAGTTTTTGTCAGCATTCAAGAGTCTCTCATGGTTTGCCTCTCTCCCTTTCCCCCACCATTTCCACCCTTCTTCTCCCCCTTGGTCCTCCGTCAAGTTCCTCCTAATCCTCCTATACGTGCAAACATATGGTATTTGTCCTTCTCTGCCTGACTTATTTCGCTCAGCATAACACCCTCAAGGTCCATCCATGTTGCTACACATGGCCAGATTTCATTGTTTCTCATTGCCATGTAGTATTCCATGGTATAGATAAACCACATCTTCTTGATCCATTCGTCTGTTGATGGACACTTAGGCAGCAAGAGCCCTTTTTAAAAATTGATTAGCAATAAATATGTCATGAGGGGTGTAATGTACAGCATGGTGACTACAGTTAATAATACTGTACCACAAATTTGAAATCTGATGAGTAAATCTTAACAGTTCTTACCACAAGAAAAAAATATTTAATGTTTATTTTGAGAGAGAGTACGCAGAGGAGGGGCAGGGGAAGAGGGGCAGGGGCAGGTGGAAGGGGAGGGGGAGGGGAGGGAGAATCCCAAGCAGGCTCCAGCACAGAGCCCAACGTGGGGGTTCAAGCTCATGAACCATTGAGTTCATGACCTGAGTCAATACCAAGAGTTGGAGGCTTAACCAACTGAGCCAACCAGGCGCCCCAGGGGAAAAAAAAAAAATGTATGTATGGTAATGGATGTTAACTACACTTACTGTGATTATGCAACAAACATAATGAATCGTTATGCTGTACAGCATCTGAAACTAACGGTATACATCAAGTATACCTCAGTTAAAAAAAAGACTTAGATTTTTCAGATAAGATTTAACAAGTGCAGTAAAATTTTACACTGATAAAAATGGAGGGAAATGGAAATTAACATTTTCTAGAACTACATGTACAATGCTTTCATACTGTTTTATCACTAAGCAGCCAAAATAAATATGAAAACAATACAGAGAACTTTCTAAACAAGTTCAAATTAGAGAAGCATTGTCCAAAATATCATTACATATTTAAGTAAGTAACTCATTTAAATAACATTCATCTTTCTGGCATAAGGATGATGCCAACCAACCTACCCTTGGAAGCACGTCCAGGTTTGGGGAAAAGCTGATTGAAAACCTATCCTGCGTTTTCTAGTTCTTCATACACAATTTGTGCTAGCTCATAAAGGTCATTGATTAATGGTCTTCTAAAAAGAGAAGTAAACCAACTTATCAAACTGGCTGGAAGAGTAGTCAAACAAGGTTCATGTCCAGAAATCATCACTGATTTATAAAACACAGTCATGGGAAAGGTATCCTCCCTCTACTGCTGGATGCCAACAAGGAAGCATGCATATCACCAAATGCCACCACAAAGGGAACTATTCTTAGTATAAAGCCCACAGAAAAGAAACAAATGGAAAGTACCTGGATACTTCTAGACCTCAACTAGGCCTAGTACACAACACACCTATGAACTTCCAATTATGGGAGGCAATTCATGTGCTTATTATTTAAGCTAGAACCAGGTCTTTGCTTTTGTGCCTAAAAACATCTTAACCAACAGAAGTCAAGGTCCCTAACAATTTTGTGCAGTCACCATGTCAAATCTGGGGTGCCCTTTTAATGATGTTAATAGAATTCCAACGACCTGGGAAGGTTAGATTACCAATAACCTAATAATATATATTACATGACTTCATAAAATTCACATTTTACAATTAGAGGAGTCCTTAAAGAGATACTATGGTATTTTCCAAAGTAATTGAAACTGAGGTACAAGAAGCCTATGTGACTACGGGTTGGGAGAAACATGACATCCGTACCACAATATGATGAATCAAGAAATAAATATAAACCCTCAAATTCAAAGTCGTCAAACTGCAAGCATAAATTTGTAATTCAGACATTCCTTCCATGAGCATTTGTTACCTTTCCACTCATTTACATATTTCTCAACAATTATTACTTTACCCCAATAGACCTAGTATTCGATTTTAAGAAAAGACCTTAACATATTTTATGGTTCCTGATGCAAATAAATCATTAAAACTCTAAAGACTATAAAAGTGCCCATCACCAGAGACTCTCTAGTTAAATCCTTTTAATCAGAGCAAAGCCATCATTTCGAATCTCTAAGGCAGTTTATTCTGTCCATGAAAAAGAATTCCTAGTCCACTATAACTAGATTTTTCTGAAGTTCTTAATAGAGAATTAGGGAATCGTTTGTATGGACATCTTTATAATGCTTAAAACCTTTTACACAATGACTGTAGCATGTATCTTACTAGGCTCTTCCTTCTCTAAATCATCTAATCTTCACTTTGTGATCCCGGAGTTCTCCACCGGTTCAAGAAGTCCTTCTTCATCCCACTAGGAAATCTTTTTAACATTACTTCAGGCAAGACTGTTGTTTTCATTTGTCACCGAAGAAAGAATGATGTACCCAAACAAATTAATATCGACTCGTTATCAACCAATTGTCAAAGCTCACATCTTTTTAATCCTGGGAAGCAACTTTATGTATGAACAAACTTAAAATTATTTTTGCATAATTTTGAGTTCTATTTAGTTTTTAAATAAGCACATTTAGTCTTTTTTTTGTTGTTAAAAAAAGAAAAATATAATTTAAAAGATTATTTAAAAACTGGTAAAGTACTAACAAAGAAGCTAGGCCTGAAAAAACTAAAGGCAAGAGAAAACAATGAGAAGCAAATTAAATGTAACTATTATAACAACTTAAGTGTTCTGTAATCTGTCTCCCACATTCTCCATTATTTGGCCTTTGACCTCATGAAAATAGGAGAAAAGGAAGAAACAAGGGAATTTTCAAGGATAAAAGAATCACCTATACAGATGGAAAAGAGTACTACACACAGTTATTTGTCCTTCATAGTCTTGTTATGTGGCATTTTTCATGCCTGAAAATGATAAAATTAAATAATAATAATAATAATAATGGAAATAACCAAAAGTGGCAAAACTTTTAATAGGCAGTTTTTTTCATTCTACTAGTGCTATAAGTATAAATTAGCAAAACATTTTTGTAGCATAATTTAGCACTCAAAAGTTTTAATAGTTAACCCTTTCACAACACAATTGAAAATCCACATGTAACTTTCAACTTCCCAAAAAACTTTACTAATAGCCTACTGTTGACTGAAAGCCTTACTCCATAAAGAGTCGATTAACATGTATTTTGCACGTTACATTATATACTGTATTCTTAAAGTAAGCTAATGTTAAGAAAAGAAAATATTAAGAAAATCCTAAGATAAACTACATTTATAGTACTACAGTGTATTTATTGAAAAAATTCCACATATAAGTGTAGCTATGCAGTTTGAACCCATGTTTTTCAAGGGTTGAGTGTGTGCGTGTGGTGTGTGTGTGTCTGTCTGTATGTATACTTTCGCTCAGTAAAGCCTATGACACCAAGGTATTCCTTCTAAAACTAAAAACATGGATATGTACAAAGATTTACCTACAATGATAGACAATACAGTGATTACGTTAATAGTAGAAAAGAAATAGTTTACATATCCAACAGAGAATTCTCCTATCTGTATGACAGACACCATTCAGGAAATTGAAATGTTACAAAGTGTGTTTCTGAGGTGGAGAAATTAACATGATACACAGGGTTAAAGAAAGTTACAGTTTAATTCAATTTTCAAGTATTGAAAATTTAATGTAATAGAAAAGTCTGTAAAGATAAGCATCAAAAACGTGTAAAAACAAGTACCTCCAGATGATAAAGGAACAATGGGTCATTAATGCATTCACATAATGCTTCTTACGTATTAAGCGGCTGACAATGAAATACAGATGTGAACACATGGCTCCCGCTGTCAGGCTATTTGCCTTTTATGGTTATATAACTTGTAATATTATTCTTTAAACACCAAACATCTTATTTGTGTAAATGTTAAAATAAGTATACTTGTGTTAAAATTAGGAGATGGTCAACATCATCAAATGAGGACTCATTTGATGGAAGGCAATAGGATGTAGTATGAAAAAAAGCAGCTGAGGTGCCTGGGTGGCTCAGTCAGTTGAGGGTCCGACTTCGGCTCAGGTTATGATCTCTCAGTTTATGGGTTCAAGCCCCCAATCGGGCTCTGTGCTGACAGCTCAGAGCCTGGAGCCTGCTTCAGATTCTGTGTCTCCCTCTCTTTCTGTCCTCCCTTGCTTGTACTCTGTCTCTCCAAAATAAATAAACATTAGGAAATAATAAGAAAGAAAGAAAGGAAGGAAGGAAGGAAGGAAGGAAGGAAGGAAGGAAGGAAGGAAGGAAGGAAGGAA